>NC_041349.1:26863845-27160170 GCF_004354835.1 Perca flavescens
GAGTGGGTTAGCGACAACGTTATGTTTGGATGTTGAATAACGTTAGGTATCTGTTTTAGGGAAGTGTTCATTTTACTTAACGTCAAAGCAAGTTTGTGTTAATTGACACTTTATATAGTTTTCAAGCACATTCATTCAAGAGCTCTAATTTGGATACGTACCATCAATAGTTTTGCACTTAGCTATTAGGTTGCCAGTATGTTAGCTAACGTTACACAAAGCTAAAACGAATACACATAGCTGCTATATCATCATCTCTAACGCAGTTTCAACAACAACGAACTGACATTATCATCTTCAAAAAATGGTAGGATATCATATATTCCCAGGACAGTTTTTGCCTGTTTACCATAGGCGGAGTTTGACATTCGAGCCAGGGGGGCAAAAAATAAAAACTCATTGTAGCAACTGGAGACCTGGGAAACACAGCACGATCACATATCGATAAAATAAACATGTTAAATAAACATAGGTTTATTTTTTAAGCAGATTTGAATTTACATTGTAACATTTTAAAACCTCGAGCTCAACCGAGTTAAAAAGAAGTAAATAACGCATATAATTTTGAGCGACAGATGCAAAAAACCCACAACAATCTCAGTCCCCACAGGCCAGGCACAGACACAGTTGCTCTTGTTGCTGCGCAGGCTGCACGCTTCTCTGTTCACAAGCTTCCTGTTCTGCTTAACGTGAAAAAGCTTAACGTGGTTTAAATGTACTTCAACAACTTTCACCAAATTTATCATGGCCATATCTTGAATGAACACGTATGCCCGTCAAAAGAACTTGACAGGCTATGGCGAGGAAAAAGCGAGGAAAAAGGCTTGTACCTAAACAATGGTTACTAAATTTCTCTTTATATTGCTCCTCATAAGCACTGAAAACTGTCAAAAATCTAACCAGAAATGTGGTGATGATTGATCGTTGTTTAGGTATATTAAACCACGTTAAGCTTTTTCATGTTAGGATTTATAAAGCCCATGAGAACCGTTGGGAGTCAACCAACAGCTGCTCCGCTGCCCTGCTGAAAATGTGAAGCAGAAACGCTAATGTCGATAAACGTCCATAATAATTGGACGTTGGGTTCTATTTTTTTGACAGTTTTCCGTAGTTATGAGGAGCAATATTAGAGAAAATTTGTAATCATTGGTCATTGTTTACGTACATTAAGCCTGACCTGCGCGAAAGAGAAAACAACGTATGCGTCATTGTACCCAGCACTTGGAAATGTACCTCCGAATGCGTCTCTGTCCCCAGCACATTTCAAACCAAACTGACGCCCGTGGGCACGGCTGTGTTGGAGCAAAAATAGACAGACGGTGGCAGAATGCCCTGACACTTAAATTCAACTAACATGTAGGTTAACAGTGAACAATCAGTGTTGGACCTCCAGTCTGTTGAGATGCCTCTCTAAACGCGGAAACCAAGCGCAATCGCATCATAAAACGTTAAGACACGTTAAGAAAACAGATCAGTATTTTGCCGTAATCCAGTGACATGAAAACAAGTCATCCACAGCGATCAGTAGATTCACAAACAGAGTCACGGTGTATCCAGCAAGGCCTATACGCGCGTCCCATTCACCAGTCAGCTCCAAACAGGTGAACGAGGTGAACTTCGCCGTTTAAACAAAGTGGAATAAAACGCATCAAAGTCCAAATCTACACAAAACGCACATTCAATTAGTAAGCTGACAGCAAATTTATATACATGGCATTTAAGCAACCTGTATTGTAACGTTGGCACGGTAAGATGTCCCGACTAGTGCAACAAATTATTGTTTTTTGCGTCCTGCATATGCGTCGACAATGGTCTCAGGTGAGAGGCAGAGCCCTGAAAAAATATTATTTTTACCAAAGCAGTATATGAAATCAGATGTATTACCTATCCCCATTTAGTTGTTTTGTGTTTTTAAAGTATTTATAAAATATCTGGTTATGTCAGAAGTAATTATTCCACTCATTTTTGAAACAATGCAATTACCCGTTTCAGCTACCAGGGGGGCAGTGCCCCTTGCCCCCCGCAAACTCCGCGCATGCTGTTTACCTAATAAACTGGCTTTAAATTATTTTAATGAGCATGGAATCAAAATTAAAGTTTCTCAGCTGGGTAGATTTTCGTCATGCAGAACCATGCAGGCACTAAGGTTAGTTTGATGTGTTTTACAGCTAATGTTCACTTATTAACTTCCGCAACATAATCCCATCTGTGTTTCTGCCTAGCTGAACTGATTGAAAACATGGATAAGAAAGCAACCTGGGACCGCTTCTACGCCGAGAGCAGCAGCGAGACATCCACCTTCAAAAACTTTGAGTGGTTCTTTGGCTTGATGCTGTCCGGGACTTCATTATGCCTCTCTTGCACACCGAGTCCCACCCAGATGCTCTGCTCCAAGTCCTGGATATGGGCTGTGGCACTTCTGCTCTAGGGCCCTGTATTTTCAGACACTCAGCCCACCCGTCCGGGTCACTTGTGCAGACATCTCTCCCGTAGCTGTGCGACTAATGCAGGAACACGTCCCGAGCCAAAGCCATTCAGCCTCACAATCTCTGTTCTCAGCTGGAGTTCGTGAGCTGGACTGCACACAGCTTCACAGGCACTATGGCTGTAGCAGCGTGGACCTTATAGTTGATAAGGGCACCACAGACGCCTTGTTGAGGTCTAAGGAAGGGAGAGGGAAGGCCAGTCTGGTGCTGAAGCAGTGTTTGAAGGTGCTGCGGAGCTCAGGATCTGTGCTCCAGTTCTCCGATGAGGACCCTGATGCCAGGCTGCTGTGGCTGGAGACGGAGGCCCAGGAGCCGGGGTGATGGCAGCAGATGTTGGGGTGCAGGAGGTCGGGAGCTAAGGGGAATGTCTTACTACTGCTACCAAGTGACTCCTCGCCCTATTGTATAGCAGCTAGGGACAGACCGATTATCGGCCCGTTTTTTTTGGCAGTTTACAGATTGCCTGTATCAGCGTTTTATTTGCCGGAGAACAGATGAAGTTAATTAAGTAAACCGAGCGCTCCCTCTGCTCTGGTTTCACTCACCACTGAGCCTGACCTAATGTCCCGCCCACACCACTATCCGACTGTGTATTATGTTGACAGTTTGTCATTTATTAAATAATTGCCTAAAGCATGTGTTGGATTTTTGAAACATTCCAGAATCTTAATTTTGACTTTTATTTTTTTCGCCAGATATGCACATTGGTTGCAAATATCGGTTATCAGTTTTATTAACTACTAATAATCTCTATCGAAAAAAAACAGTATTGGTCGATCCCTAATCTGGACAGTCATAATGTTAAATAAGAAAAAGTCTTATTAAAAGTTAAATTTTTTAACATGATAGTAAAAAAAAAAAATGCATGTGTTTTACTCTCACTCAATCTGCCTCATTGTTGTCTTTTTCTGTGATCGATGTACAAGACAAGACAAATGACGTGTGTCAAGTCTGGCTCAACGGATGTACATCGCTGGGATAAAACTTGACATCCGGCGCGTCCCCTTCCCCTCACTATCTCCGCTGTTGGGGCTTTGTGCCGCCCAGGGTGGTTGTGATTGGTTTAAAGAAATGCAAACAAGCCAGATCGTTTTTTTTTTTTTCCACCTATCCCTGAACAGATAGCCAGACCATACTCCATTGCTGTGCCGATGTGTGACTACAGTGTACCTGTTGTATAATACAATTATACATTTAAGACATGCGGTGTTCAGCATAAGTGAACTAAGTTGACTAAAAAGATGAATAAAAAAATCGTCTTTTGGAAATTGATCTTAATGCCTTCATTTAAAAAAATGAGGAAAAATCTAACCTTTAAGGACACCCGTTTTCTTTGTGAATGAATAATGTATTGTAAATAAATAAAATACAGGGGTATAGTATACACACCCCTATGTTAAATTCCCATAGAGGCAGGCAGATTTTTATTTTTAAAGGTTATTTCATATATCCAGGATACTATGCATCCTGATAAAGTTCCCTTGGTCTTTGGAATTCAAATAGCCCCACATCATCACATACCAGGCTTAGAGATTGGCATGGTTTTATTTCAGTTAGCATAATAGCTGGTTTGATTTGCATTGAGAGATGATCTTATGGAAAGTAGCCCATGCCAATCTCTAGGTATGGTTATTACTTGTTATCCACTGCCATCTATTGGCAGCAGACCTGTCTCATCCAGCATGCCACGATGTAGGATTCACATCTCTTTCTCAGCTGTAGACCTATCTCTTTTTTTAATGTTTTTGTGCTCGAGCCATGTGCTCTATTTTTGAGTAGTGATGCCTCTAATTATTTTTTTTCCCCACTGACACATTCATTTTTGAGCTCCCACAAGAGTCTTGATGCTATAGTCAATAGGTGAGTCGATGCCCTGGGCTCTCTCTCCTTCTGTCGGAGGAAGGCCACGTTACGACAAAGCTAACAGCAACGCTTATACAATGATAAGAAACAATGTGTCACTGTTGAACTTGTAAATGATTGAAATGGTAAGGGAAACCATCTGACTGAGCCATCATAATGTATTCTAGTGTGTTCCCGTTCCCGAGGACTGGAAATGTAAACAGACAGTTGTTAACAACTGGTAGAAAAAAAAGGTGTAGAATCTGTCGCACTATTTTATTGGATACACAAGGTGAGAGAGATTATATATAGAGAGAGGTAGAGGGGAACAAATGGTGAAACAATGTTTACATATTTGAAAAAACTTAGCAGGTAGGCTTGCAATTTTTCAGCCAGATGTCCATATTTCAACACAGAGGTTTTGCTTGATTTAATCATTCCTCCTATTATTAACATATAGACCATACAGTGATCCACTCCTAAAGCATTTCCAATAGAAGTGATGGTGGACAAAGTCCTTTGTCCTTGCTGTGAATATGTGGATCTGAAAATAACTTGAGGCGTTAGCAGTCTGAATTACTAAGTGGATATCTTCAAAAGTTACAATCTTAGTACAAAATCTCTTTGTTTCCCGAGGGCAGTGTTTCTGGGTTACAGTGGAAGGATATTAACAAAAAAGGTGAATTTTGAAGACTGTAATTTAGGAGAAATCCACTTGATTTGTCTAATGTAATAGCTCCATAAACATATTTTTGAGGCAGTTACACTGAAAGGGCAATCAGCCCTATTTCAACTATTTCCCTTGGTGGCTTATCCTATCTTATTATTTTACATAAAATAACGTCACTACCCATGTCAACATTTCCATCCATTCAACCAACACTGCTTATTGTGTAAAGAGTGCAATTGACATTTACATTTTGTAACAAATTAACGAAGAACAGGAGCTAGTGTTGACTTTCAATAGATTTGCCTGTCAAATATCCTTTCATTTGAGACCCATATTGTACACTGAGCCATACTGTACAGTCCACAGAGCAGCATCATGATGGAACGGGTCTGGCTGGTTGTCTTGTATCTCTCAGGTCAGTGAATTCTTTAATATAGTTGCTGTCTGACTGCTTTTTATTGTATAATACACTAGAACTGAAATGAATAAAATCCATAGGTGTTGTCCTCACAAATTCAGTGGTTAGTTTGAAAAAGTATTTGAAATATATGGATTTTATTTTATTTTGGGCCCTGATGGAGACTTTTTGTGTAAAAATATTCAGCTAAAAGCAATGTAAAAATGTGCCATTGCAAGTTAAGTTCCTGCATTACATAGACATAAATCATCAGGAATATGGTATTATTATCTATGACATTAATTGATTGTTATAATACATCGATAACAACCTATAGACTTCTGGAACGTGACAATGGGCCCCAAGCTTTTTCTGGTAGGGCCACAGGCCATAGAGAACCACTTGGCTGAAGCTCAGGCCTAAATAATGTGTTTTTCTTTTAATAATGTGTTTTTATGTACAATATCAACCTAAAAAAAGTAAGTAGTTGTAGCTTTCAGATGAATGTAGTGAAGTACAATATTCTCTTCTGAACTGTAGTAAAGTAGGAATCATACCTAAGTAAAGTATCCCAAACAACAGCTGATCTGGTACAAATTTGTCCCGTTTCTACAATTAGTCAGGGGCAATCCATTCAGGGCTGAAATCGGGCTTAATCCGTACAGCGTCTGCCCGGTTTAAGTCACTGAAACGTGTTCACACTCAGTCAGTCAGCTGCTACAGGTAATAGGCCTCCTCCTATCAGAGAATGACAATAAGCACATTTAGACAAATTAATGTACCTTTTACTCCACTACATTAATCTGACAGCTTTAGTTACAAGTTTACAAATTAGGAATGTTATACACAAAACACATGTAGTTTATAAAATACGATTTTTTTTTTATTATAAATTAAACTACCCAACAATATACAGGCCTATAAGTTGTTTCCAGGTTGAGGTAACCTTGCTCCTTATGACCTCATAAGGTTTGGCCCATCTGAGCTTTCATTTTCTCAAAAGGCAGAGGTTCCGTTTATACTTATCGCCATTTCTAGCCACTGGGGGACCATAGGCAGGCTCGGGGAATGCATATTAATGTTAAAAACCTCAAAGTGAAATTTTCATGCCATGGGACCTTTAAGTACATTTTTCCTGATGATACTTACGTATTTAACATTTCCAATGCAGGACTTTTTACTTGTAACAGTTATTTTTTTACAGTCTGGTATTAATACTTTTAGCAAAAGGAACCACGCCGACTTATTGGGACTTTAGCTTATTCACCGTAACCCCCAGAGTTAGACAAGTCCATACATACCCTTCTCATCTCCGTGCGTGCTGTAATGCTGTCTGATGGCTCCAGCATTAAACAGCCTAGCACAGATCCTGCAGGTAACTGGTTCCAACTAGCCTACTGCTCCGAATTGTGACAAAAGTGACAAAATAACGCCAATGTGTTCCTATTTACATGTTGTGATTTGTAAGTCACTGGCGTGTTACACAAAACAACGTAACATGAGACATCAGACAGGCTTGCTGCGAGCATATCACTCCGCCAAAGTACTATATTCTTCCGCCTAAGAATATAGTTCCCAGTTGTTTACAGTTAGAAGGCGGCTGTGTCTCATGTTACGTTGTTTTTGTACCTGCGCTGTGACTCTATAAATCACAACATGTAAAAAGGAACATGTTGGCGTGATTTTGTCACTTATTCGAGCAGTAGGATTGCTGGAACCATTCACCTGCATGTTCTGTGCTGGCCTGATGCCGCTGGAGCCGTCAGACAGCATTACAGCCCTCACGGAGATGAGAAGGGTATGTATGGACTAGTCTAACTCTGGGGGTTATGGTGAATAAGCTAAATTCCCAATAAGTCGGCGGGTTCCTTTAAGTAAAGGATCTGAATACTTCTTCCACCGCTGGCTCTATGTCACAATTATTCATCAAACCAAAAGATAGTTTGAGCCACTCACAGGTTTAAAGACGGATACAACCTTTGACAAACACGTGTTTTCCCCTCACAGGCTGGGAGATCTCCACGTGCCTTTTGCATCAGTACCACTTTGTTGCTGATAAAAAGACTTGGGCTGAAGCTCAGGCCTACTGCAGAGAGACATACACGGACCTGGCCACCATTAGAAACTCGGAAGAAATGAACCAACTGCTCGGCACCGTTGCATCTTTTGGCTACAAATCTGAGGTGTGGATTGGCCTGTACAGTACGATCGACTGAGGTGGTCCGACGGCTACAGAGGGCGTGGAACTGAGATTAGGGACTGGCAAGATCGTACTGACAATGAACCAGACTTTTACTCAGCGGCTCAGTTCTGTGTGTGCATTGACAACACTGGGTGGTGGGATGATGGTTGCACGTTAGCCTACCCATTTATCTGTAACAGTGGTAAGGATACATTGAGGCATATTTCAATTTTAGTCTCGAAAAGATTGTTTTGAAATTCAATTTAAAATTTAAAAATTTAAAACTTTCACTGCAGGAACACACCTGAATCCTGAATACGCTTGTCGTGAGTGAAAAAAGGAGTTGGTCCGGTGCTCAGAGCTACTGCAGGAAGAACTACATAGACCTGGCCACTGTGAGGAACGACACTGAGAACCAGAAGATCCAGAGCTTGGTGCCGAGTGGAGGCTGGATGTGGATTGGTTTGTTCAGAGACCCTAACTTGTACTGGTCCGATGGGAGTGGCTACTCATTCAGCTATTGGTCCACAGGTTCATTCGCTATTGGCTCGACCAGGGCCTGTGGTCTTGCAGCTTTGCAGGAAAATGGAAAATGGAAGACAAATACCTGTGAGACTAGTTTACCATTTGTCTGCTACAGCGTCCCTCCGCCTGGTGAGTGCTGGTTAGTGGAAGAGGCAGTTTGATGCATTACATCATGCTCATTTGAATTAATGAGTTTGGTACCACAAAGGTTTTTTTTCTTCTTATTTTTTCTCTCGTGTCAAAGCAGCAGTCATGAGGAAGACAATTAAGCTGAGGATGAAGCCAGGGGACCCCTCTCTGGATCTGAATGACCCTGCAGTAAAAGCAGACATCCTGAAAAGGTGAGTGGATAGCAGGCCAAACAAAAGCTATACCTTCTCACAAATAATTTAGGTTGATGTTTCAAAAATGGCTACCGCTTGTGTTTCCCAGCTCCAGGGCAGAATGAAGGAGAATGGATTGAGTGGAGTCACCCTGAAGTGGAGAGAACAGCCTGATGGGAAAGTCTTCCACAAGGAGGGACAAAGCTCACAGAGGAAATTCAGAAAGAAAAACTGAGCTCTGAAATTGAAGTCTGATTTTACTTCTGTTTATGTGAAGTGCATGGTGAAGGGTTCTCCTGAATAATACATATGTTTTATGCATTCCCTTTAAAAAAGAATGCTCTAGTCTACAACTATACTATTACACTATTATGCTTTTTTTTGACTGAGCTCTGAAATTGAAGTCTGATTTTACTTCTGTTTGGCGCATGGTGAAGGGTTTATTCTCTATCTGCTAATAGGCTGCACACACCTGAACACGCCCTGTAGACTGCCATGAAATACTTTTCTTTTCATCTAGTGTGAAATACAATTTATTTAGATTTTCTCCCAAATTTTGAACCCTTATGCATCCCTTTAAAAAATTGCTCTAGTCTACACTATACTATTACACTATTATACTTTTTTCGACTTAATATACTTTGACTTTTTTATGACTTTTTTCAACATACTATACTATGATGTTTTATGACTTTTTGACATACTATACTATGACTTTTTATGACTTTTTTTTTACATACTATATTATTACTTTTCATGACTTTTCGACATACTATAGTAGGACTTTTTAACGACTTTACGACATACTATACTAGGACTTTTTATGACTTTACGACATACTATTTTATTACTTTTTATGACTTTACAACATACTATATGATTACTTTTTATGACTTTACAACATACTATATTATTACTTTTTATGACTTTACGACATACTATACTAGGACTTTTTATGACTTTACGACATACTATATTATTACTTTTTATGACTTTACAACATACTATATTATTACTTTTTATGACTTTACGACATACTATTCTAGACCTTTTTGTGACTTTACGACATACTATACTAGGACTTTTTATGACTTTACGACATACTATATTATTACTTTTTATGACTTTAAAACATACTATATTATTACTTTTTATATCTTTACAACATACTATTGGAACTTTTATGACTTTACGACATACTATATTATTACTTTTTATGAATTGTTTCGAAATACTATACTATGACTTTTTATGACTTTTTTTTACATAATATACTAAGCCTTTTATTGACACACTATAGGCCTACTATGATTTCTTTTGCCATATTATAGTACTCTTTGATACATACTATTATTATTATTATTATTACTATTGTAACATTACCCATTCCATTCTGTGAGAACTCGAGAAAGTCGTTCTCATCGGTTTTATTGGTATCCCAAATTGCAACACTGTTTTCCTATCTGTGTGTACAAACCTTGGGACAATCTTTCTGCCCATCTTGCACGTCATCTAAATAAATGTACCGATTATTAGGAAATATGTATATCCTTGTGTGTCTCATTAACCTGCTTTGTGTCGCTTTTTTCTCTGAGATGTCAACACTGCTTTCAGAATCAACACACAGGGGTCAAACCAGGAGATGATAGGACTGGAATCACAAAAAAATCGTGATCGGGTTGTTACGCAACATATACTATGATTTTTATTTTGAAAAACTATACTATGATTTTTTATGCCCTTTTTCCACATACTATAGGCCTTCTATGACTTTTTTGGATGTACTTTATTATGACGTTTTCTGACTTGTCGACATACCGTACTATGACTTCTTTCAACATAATATGCTATGATCTTTTATGACTTTTTTGACATACTATACTATGACTTTTTTCGACATACTATACTATGACCTTTTATGACTTTTTCGACGTACTAAAATATGACTTTTTTAAGACTTTTTTTGACATACTAGTTATACATTTTCAGTCATAGTATAGTATGTTGAAAAAAGTAATAAAAAGTCATTGTATAGTATGTTGAAAAAAGTCATAGAATAGTATGTTGAGAAAAGCCATGGTATAGTAGGTCAAAAAAAGTGATAAAAACGCCATAGTATAGTAAGTCGAAAAAAGGAAAAATAAGCCATAGTATAGTATGTCGAAAAAAGGGATGAAAAAATAAATAATAAAATATATTTCAAGTGTATACATTGAGACTACATTTCCCTTTATCTATTTGAATCTATTCCGGGAAATTATGTCTCCAAATGTATTACACCCATAAGATTTGAACACACTTGTGTTTTCCAAGAATACTCTTATCTCTCTGCACTATCAGACCTGACGCGTAAACCAGTTTGTCGAAAAAAGTCATAGAATAGAATGTCGAAAAAAGTCATAGAATAGAATGTCTAAAAAAGGGATTAAAAAGCCATAGTATAGTATGTTGAAAAAAGCCATAGTATAGTATGTCAAAAAAATAATTGATTAAAAAGCCATAGTATAGTATGTTGAGAAAAGCCATAGAATAGTATGTCGAAAAAAGGGATAAAAAAGCCATAGAATAGTATGTTGAAAAAAGCCATAGTATAGTATGTCGAAAAAGTTAATGAAAAAGCCATAGTATAGTATGTCGAAAAAAGGGATTAAAAAGCCATAGTATAGTATGTTGAAAAAAGCCATAGTATAGTATGTCGAAAAAGTTAATGAAAAAGCCATAGTATAGTATGTCGAAAAAAGCCATGGTATAATATTTAGAAAAAAAGGCATGAAAAAGCCATAGTATAGTATGTTGAAAAAGGCCATAGTATAGTATGTTGAAAAAACGGATAAGAAAGCCATACTATAGTATGTTGAAAAAATTAATGAAAAAGCCATAGTATAGTATGTCGAAAAAAGTGAAGAAAAAGCCATAGTATAGTATGTTGAATAAAGTGATGAAAAAGCCATAGTATAGTATGTCGAATAAAGTGATGAAAAAGCCATAGTATAGTATGTTGAAAAAAGTGATGAAAAAGCCATAGTATAGTATGCCGAAAAATGGGATAAAAAGCCATAGTTTACCATGTCGAAAAAAGGGATTAAAAAGCCATAGTATAGTATGTCGAAAAAAGTGATTAAAAGGCCATAGTATATTATGTCGAAAAAAGAGATCAAAAAGCCATAGTATAGTATGTCGAAAAAAGGGATAAGAAAGCCATAGTATAGTGTGTCAAAAAAAGGTATAAAAAAGCCATAGTATAGTATGTCGAAAAAAGCCATGGTATAATATTTAGAAAAAAAGGCATGAAAAAGCCATAGTATAGTATGTTGAAAAAGGCCATAGTATAGTATGTTGAAAAAACGGATAAGAAAGCCATAGTGTAGTATGTCGAAAAAAGTAATGAAAATGCCATAGTGTAGTATGTCAAAAAAAGTAATGAAAACGCCATAGCATAGTATGTCGACAAAGGACATAGTATAGTATGTGGAAAAAAGCAATAGTATAGTATGTTGAAAAAAGGGATAAAAAAGCCACAGTATAGTATGTCGAAAAAAGGGATAAAAAAGCCATAGTATAGAATGTCGAAAAAAGGGATAAAAAAAGTCATAGTATAGTATGTTGAAAAAAGGGATAAAAAGCCATAGTATAGAATGTTGAAAAAAGCCATACTATAGTATGTTGAAAAAATTAATGAAAAAGCCATAGTATAATATGTCGAAAAAAGGGATAAAAAGCCATAGTATAGAATGTTGAAAAAAGCCATAGTATAGAATGTCGAAAAAAGGGATAAAAAAGTCATAGTATAGTAAGTCGAGAAAAGCCATAGTAGAGTATGTCGAAAAAAGGGATAAAAAGCCATAGTATAGTATGTCGAAAAAGAGTTAAAAAAGCAATAGAATAGTATGTTGAAAAAATTAATGAAAAAGCCATAGTATAGTCTGTCGAAAAAAAGGATAAAAAGCCATAGTATAGAATGTCGAAAAAAGGGATAAAAAAGTCATAGTATAGTATGTTGAATAAAGCCATAGTATAGTATGTCGAAAAAAGGGGTAAAAAAGCAATAGTATAGTATGTCGAAAAAAGGGATGAAAAGCCATACTATAGTACGTTGAAAAAATTTATGAAAAAGCCATAGTATAGTATGTCGAAAAAAGTAATAAAAAAGCCATATTATAGTATGTTGAAAAAAGCCATAGTATAGTTTGTCGAAAAAAGGGATGAAAAGCCATAGTATAGTATGTTGAAAAAAGGGATAAAAAAGCCATAGAATAGTATGTTGAAAAAAGCCATAGTATAGTATGCCGAAAAATGGGATAAAAAGCCATAGTTTACCATGTTGAAAAAAGGGATTAAAAAGCCATAGTATAGCATGTCGAAAAAAGTGATTAAAAAGCCATAGTATAGTATGTCGAAAAAAGTGATAAACAAGCCATAGTATAGAATGTCGAAATAAGGGATAAAAAAGTCATAGTATAGTATGTTGAATAAAGCCATAGTAGAGTATGTCAAAAAAAGGGGTAAAAAAGCAATAGTGTAATATGTCGAAAAAAGGGATGAAAAGCCATACTATAGCATGTTGAAAAAATTAATGAAAAAGCCATAGTATAGTATGTCAAAAAAAGGGATAAAAAAGCCATAGTATAGTATGCTAAAAAATGGGATAAAAAGCCATAGTTTACCATGTCAAAAAAAGGGATTAAAAAGCCATAGTATAGCATGTCGAAAAAAGTGATTAAAAGGCCATAGTATAGTATGTTGAAAAAAGAGATCAAATAGCCATAGTATAGTATGTCGAAAAAAGGGATAAAAAAGCCATAGTATAGTATGTCAAAAAAGGGATAAAAAAGCCATAGTATAGTATGTCAAAAAAAGGGATAAAAAAGCCATAGTATAGTATGTCAAAAAAAGGGATGAAAAGCCCATAGAATAGTATGTTGAAAAAAGCCATAGTATAGTTTGTTGAAAAAAGGCATAAAAAAGCCATTGTGTAGTATGTCGAAAAAAGTGATAAACAAGCCATAGTATAGAATGTTGAATAAAGCCATAGTAGAGTATGTCGAAATAAGGGGTAAAAAAGCAATAGTATAGTATGTCGAAAAAAGGGATGAAAAGCCATACTATAGTATGTTGAAAAAAATTAATGAAAAAGCCATAGTATAGTATGTCGAAAAAAGTGATGAAAAAGCCATAGTATAGTATGTCGAATAAAGTGATGAAAAAGCCATAGTATAGTATGTTGAATAAAGTAATGAAAAAGCCATAGTATAGTATGCCGAAAAATGGGATAAAAAGCCATAGTTTACCATGTCGAAAAAAGGGATTAAAAAGCCATAGTATAGTATGTCGAAAAAAGTGATAAACAAGCCATAGTATAGAATGTCAAAAAAAGTGATTAAAAGGCCATAGTATATTATGTTCAAAAAAGCCATAGTATAGTATGTCGAAAAAAGGTATAAAAAAGCCATTGTATAGCATGTCGAAAAAAAGTGATAAACCAGCCATAGTATGGAATGTCAAAAAAAGTGATTAAAAAGGCATAGTATAGTATGTCGAAAAAAGTGATTAAAAAGCCATAGTACAGTATGTCGAAAAAATTCATGAAAAAGCCATAGTATAGTATGTCAAAAAAAAGTGATAAAAAAGCCATAGTATAGCATGTCGAAAAAAGCCATAGTATAGTATGTCGAAAAAAGTGATAAACAAGCCATAGTAGTGAATGTCAAAAAAAGGGATAAAAAAGTCATAGTATAGTATGTCGAAAAAAGCCATAGTATAGTATGTCGAAAAAAGTGATAAACAAGCCATAGTAGTGAATGTCAAAAAAAGGGATAAAAAAGTCATAGTATAGTATGTCGAAAAAAGGGATAAAAAAGCCATAGTATAGTATGTCGAAAAAAGGGATGAAAAGCCCATATTATAGTATGTTGAAAAAAGCCATAGTATAGTTTGTCGAAAAAAGGGATGAAAAGCCATAGTATAGTATGTTGAAAAAAGGGATAAAAAAGCCATATTTTACCATGTCGAAAAAAGGGATAAAAAAGCCATAGTATAGTATGTTCAAAAAAGCCATAGTATAGTATGTCGAAAAAAGGGGTAAAAAAGCAATAGTATAGTATGTCGAAAAAAGGGGTAAAAAAGCAATAGTATAATATGTCGAAAAAAGGGATGAAAAGCCATACTATAGCATGTTGAAAAAATTAATGAAAAAGCCATAGTATAGTATGTCGAAAAAAGTGATGAAAAAGCCATAGTATAGTATGTCGAAAAAAGGGATAAAAAAGTCATAGTATAGTATGCCGAAAAATGGGATAAAAAGCCATAGTTTACCATGTCGAAAAGGGATTAAAAAGCCATAGTATAGCATGTCGAAAAAAGTGATTAAAAGGCCATAGTATATTATGTCGAAAAAAGGTATAAAAAAGACATACTATAGTATGTTGAAAAAAGCCATAGTATAGTATGTCAAAAAAAGGGATGAAAAGCCCATAGTATAGTATGTTGAAAAAAGCCATAGTATAGTTTGTTGAAAAAAGGCATAAAAAAGCCATTGTGTAGTATGTTGAAAAAAGTGATAAACAAGCCATAGTATAGAATGTTGAATAAAGCCATAGTAGAGTATCTCGAAAAAAGGGGTAAAAAAGCAATAGTATAGTATGTTGAAAAAAGGGATGAAAAGCCATAGCATACTATGTCGAAAATTGTGATGAAAAAGCCATGGTATAGTATGTTGAGAAAAGCCATAGTATAGTACTTTGATAAAAGTGATAAAAAAGCCATAGTATAGTATGTTGAGAAAAGCCATAGTATAGTATGTCGAAAAAAGGGATGAAAAGCCCACAGTATAGTATGTTGAAAAAACTTAATGAGAAAGCCATAGTATAGTATGTCGAAAAAAGGGATAAAAAAGCCATTGTATAGTATGTCGAAAAAAGTGATAAACAAGCCATAGTATAGAATGTCGAAATAAGGGATAAAAAGGTCATAGTATAGTATGTCGAATAAAGCCATAGTAGAGTATGTCAAAAAAAGGGGTAAAAAAGCAATAGTCTAATATGTCGAAAAAAGGGATGAAAAGCTATACTATAGCATGTTGAAAAAATTAATGAAAAAGCCATAGTATAGTATGTCGAAAAAAGTGATGAAAAAGCCATAGTATAGTATGTCGAAAAAAGGGATAAAAAAGTCATAGTATAGTATGCCGAAAAATGGGATAAAAAGCCATAGTTTACCATGTCGAAAAAAGGGATTAAAAAGCCATAGTATAGCATGTCGAAAAAAGTGATTAAAAGGCCATAGTATATTATGTCGAAAAAAGAGATCAAAAAGCCATAGTATAGTATGTCGAAAAAAGGGATAAGAAAGCCATAGTATAGTGTGTCAAAAAAAGGTATAAAAAAGACATACTATAGTATGTTGAAAAAAGCCATAGTATAGTTTGTTGAAAAAAGGCATAAAAAAGCCATTGTGTAGTATGTTGAAAAAAGTGATAAACAAGCCATAGTATAGAATGTTGAATAAAGCAATAGTATAGTATGTCGAAAAAAGGGATGAAAAGCCATAGTATAGCATGTCGAAAAAAGTGATTAAAAGGCCATAGTATAGTATGTTGAAAAAAGAGATCAAATAGCCATAGTATAGTATGTCGAAAAAAGGGATAAAAAAGCCATAGTATAGTATGTCAAAAAAGGGATAAAAAAGCCATAGTATAGTATGTCAAAAAAAGGGATAAAAAAGCCATAGTATAGTATGTCAAAAAAAGGGATGAAAAGCCCATAGAATAGTATGTTGAAAAAAGCCATAGTATAGTTTGTTGAAAAAAGGCATAAAAAAGCCATTGTGTAGTATGTCGAAAAAAGTGATAAACAAGCCATAGTATAGAATGTTGAATAAAGCCATAGTAGAGTATGTCGAAATAAGGGGTAAAAAAGCAATAGTAGAGTATGTCGAAAAAAGGGATGAAAAGCCATAGTATAGTATGTCGAATAAAGTGATGAAAAAGCCATAGTATAGTATGTTGAATAAAGTAATGAAAAAGCCATAGTATAGTATGTCGAAAAAAGTGATGAAAAAGCCATAGTATAGTATGTCGAATAAAGTGATGAAAAAGCCATAGTATAGTATGTTGAATAAAGTAATGAAAAAGCCATAGTATAGTATGCCGAAAAATGGGATAAAAAGCCATAGTTTACCATGTCGAAAAAAGGGATTAAAAAGCCATAGTATAGTATGTCGAAAAAAGTGATAAACAAGCCATAGTATAGAATGTCAAAAAAAGTGATTAAAAGGCCATAGTATATTATGTTCAAAAAAGCCATAGTATAGTATGTCGAAAAAAGGTATAAAAAAGCCATTGTATAGTATGTCGAAAAAAGTGATAAACCAGCCATAGTATGGAATGTCAAAAAAAGTGATTAAAAAGGCATAGTATAGTATGTCGAAAAAAGTGATTAAAAAGCCATAGTACAGTATGTCGAAAAAATTCATGAAAAAGCCATAGTATAGTATGTCAAAAAAAAGTGATAAAAAAGCCATAGTATAGCATGTCGAAAAAAGCCATAGTATAGTATGTCGAAAAAAGTGATAAACAAGCCATAGTAGTGAATGTCAAAAAAAGGGATAAAAAAGTCATAGTATAGTATGTCGAAAAAAGCCATAGTAGAGTATGTCGAAAAAAGGGATAAAAAAGCCATAGTATAGTATGTCGAAAAAAGGGATGAAAAGCCCATATTATAGTATGTTGAAAAAAGCCATAGTATAGTTTGTCGAAAAAAGGGATGAAAAGCCATAGTATAGTATGTTGAAAAAAGGGATAAAAAAGCCATATTTTACCATGTCGAAAAAAGGGATAAAAAAGCCATAGTATAGTATGTCGAAAAAAGGGGTAAAAAAGCAATAGTATAGTATGTCGAAAAAAGGGGTAAAAAAGCAATAGTATAATATGTCGAAAAAAGGGATGAAAAGCCATACTATAGCATGTTGAAAAAATTAATGAAAAAGCCATAGTATAGTATGTCGAAAAAAGTGATGAAAAAGCCATAGTATAGTATGTCGAAAAAAGGGATAAAAAAGTCATAGTATAGTATGCCGAAAAATGGGATAAAAAGCCATAGTTTACCATGTCGAAAAGGGATTAAAAAGCCATAGTATAGCATGTCGAAAAAAGTGATTAAAAGGCCATAGTATATTATGTCGAAAAAAGGTATAAAAAAGACATACTATAGTATGTTGAAAAAAGCCATAGTATAGTATGTCAAAAAAAGGGATGAAAAGCCCATAGTATAGTATGTTGAAAAAAGCCATAGTATAGTTTGTTGAAAAAAGGCATAAAAAAGCCATTGTGTAGTATGTTGAAAAAAGTGATAAACAAGCCATAGTATAGAATGTTGAATAAAGCCATAGTAGAGTATGTCGAAAAAAGGGGTAAAAAAGCAATAGTATAGTATGTTGAAAAAAGGGATGAAAAGCCATAGCATACTATGTCGAAAATTGTGATGAAAAAGCCATGGTATAGTATGTTGAGAAAAGCCATAGTATAGTACTTTGATAAAAGTGATAAAAAAGCCATAGTATAGTATGTTGAGAAAAGCCATAGTATAGTATGTCGAAAAAAGGGATGAAAAGCCCACAGTATAGTATGTTGAAAAAACTTAATGAGAAAGCCATAGTATAGTATGTCGAAAAAAAAGGGATAAAAAAGCCATTGTATAGTATGTCGAAAAAAGTGATAAACAAGCCATAGTATAGAATGTCGAAATAAGGGATAAAAAGGTCATAGTATAGTATGTCGAATAAAGCCATAGTAGAGTATGTCAAAAAAAGGGGTAAAAAAGCAATAGTCTAATATGTCGAAAAAAGGGATGAAAAGCTATACTATAGCATGTTGAAAAAATTAATGAAAAAGCCATAGTATAGTATGTCGAAAAAAGTGATGAAAAAGCCATAGTATAGTATGTCGAAAAAAGGGATAAAAAAGTCATAGTATAGTATGCCGAAAAATGGGATAAAAAGCCATAGTTTACCATGTCGAAAAAAGGGATTAAAAAGCCATAGTATAGCATGTCGAAAAAAGTGATTAAAAGGCCATAGTATATTATGTCGAAAAAAGAGATCAAAAAGCCATAGTATAGTATGTCGAAAAAAGGGATAAGAAAGCCATAGTATAGTGTGTCAAAAAAAGGTATAAAAAAGACATACTATAGTATGTTGAAAAAAGCCATAGTATAGTTTGTTGAAAAAAGCCATAGTATAGTTTGTTGAAAAAAGGCATAAAAAAGCCATTGTGTAGTATGTTGAAAAAAGTGATAAACAAGCCATAGTATAGAATGTTGAATAAAGCCATAGTAGAGTATGTCGAAAAAAGGGGTAAAAAAGCAATAGTATAGTATGTTGAAAAAAGGGATGAAAAGCCATAGCATACTATGTCGAAAATTGTGATGAAAAAGCCATGGTATAGTATGTTGAGAAAAGCCATAGTATAGTACTTTGATAAAAGTGATAAAAAAGCCATAGTATAGTATGTTGAGAAAAGCCATAGTATAGTATGTCGAAAAAAAGGGATGAAAAGCCCACAGTATAGTATGTTGAAAAAACTTAATGAGAAAGCCATAGTATAGTATGTCGAAAAAAGGGATAAAAAAGCCATTGTATAGTATGTCGAAAAAAGTGATAAACAAGCCATAGTATAGAATGTCGAAATAAGGGATAAAAAGGTCATAGTATAGTATGTCGAATAAAGCCATAGTAGAGTATGTCAAAAAAAGGGGTAAAAAAGCAATAGTCTAATATGTCGAAAAAAGGGATGAAAAGCTATACTATAGCATGTTGAAAAAATTAATGAAAAAGCCATAGTATAGTATGTCGAAAAAAGTGATGAAAAAGCCATAGTATAGTATGTCGAAAAAAGGGATAAAAAAGTCATAGTATAGTATGCCGAAAAATGGGATAAAAAGCCATAGTTTACCATGTCGAAAAAAGGGATTAAAAAGCCATAGTATAGCATGTCGAAAAAAGTGATTAAAAGGCCATAGTATATTATGTCGAAAAAAGAGATCAAAAAGCCATAGTATAGTATGTCGAAAAAAGGGATAAGAAAGCCATAGTATAGTGTGTCAAAAAAAGGTATAAAAAAGACATACTATAGTATGTTGAAAAAAGCCATAGTATAGTTTGTTGAAAAAAGGCATAAAAAAGCCATTGTGTAGTATGTTGAAAAAAGTGATAAACAAGCCATAGTATAGAATGTTGAATAAAGCAATAGTATAGTATGTCGAAAAAAGGGATGAAAAGCCATACTATAGTATGTCGAAAAAAGTGAAGAAAAAGCCATAGTATAGTATGTTGAATAAAGTGATGAAAAAGCCATAGTATAGTATGTCGAATAAAGTGATGAAAAAGCCATAGTATAGTATGTTGAAAAAAGTGATGAAAAAGCCATAGTATAGTATGTCGAATAAAGTGATGAAAAAGCCATAGTATAGTATGCCGAAAAATGGGATAAAAAGCCATAGTTTACCATGTCGAAAAAAGGGATAAAAAAGCCATAGTTTACCATGTCGAAAAAAGGGATTAAAAAGCCATAGTATAGCATGTCGAAAAAAGTGATTAAAAGGCCATAGTATATTATGTCGAAAAAAGAGATCAAAAAGCCATAGTATAGTATGTCGAAAAAAGGGATAAGAAAGCCATAGTATAGTGTGTCAAAAAAAGGTATAAAAAAGACATACTATAGTATGTTGAAAAAAGCCATAGTATAGTATGTCAAAAAAAGGGATGAAAAGCCCATAGTATAGTATGTTGAAAAAAGCCATAGTATAGTTTGTTGAAAAAAGGCATAAAAAAGCCATTGTGTAGTATGTTGAAAAAAGTGATAAACAAGCCATAGTATAGAATGTTGAATAAAGCAATAGTATAGTATGTCAAAAAAAGGGATGAAAAGCCATACTATAGTATGTTGAAAAAATTAATGAAAAAGCCATAGTATAGTATGTCGAAAAAAGTGAAGAAAAAGCCATAGTATAGTATGTCGAAAAAAGTGAAGAAAAAGCCATAGTATAGTATGTTGAATAAAGTGATGAAAAAGCCATAGTATAGTATGCCAAAAAATGGGATAAAAAGCCATAGTTTACCATGTCGAAAAAAGGGATTAAAAAGCCATAGTATAGTATGTCGAAAAAAGTGATCAAAAAGCCATAGTATAGTATGTCGAAAAAAGGGATAAGAAAGCCATAGTATAGTGTGTCAAAAAAAGGTATAAAAAAGACATACTATAGTATGTTGAAAAAAGCCATAGTATAGTATGTCAAAAAAAGGGATGAAAAGCCCATAGTATAGTATGTTGAAAAAAGCCATAGTATAGTTTGTTGAAAAAAGGCATAAAAAAGCCATTGTGTAGTATGTTGAAAAAAGTGATAAACAAGCCATAGTATAGAATGTTGAATAAAGCCATAGTAGAGTATGTCGAAAAAAGGGGTAAAAAAGCAATAGTATAGTATGTCAAAAAAAGGGATGAAAAGCCATACTATAGTATGTTGAATAAAGTGATGAAAAAGCCATAGTATAGTATGTTGAAAAAAGTGATGAAAAAGCCATAGTATAGTATGTCGAATAAAGTGATGAAAAAGCCATAGTATAGTATGCCGAAAAATGGGATAAAAAGCCATAGTTTACCATGTCGAAAAAAGGGATTAAAAGGCCATAGTATAGCATGTCGAAAAAAGTGATTAAAAGGCCATAGTATAGCATGTCGAAAAAAGTGATTAAAAGGCCATAGTATATTATGTCGAAAAAAGGGATAAAAAAGCCATAGTATAGTATGTTCAAAAAAGCCATAGTATAGTATGTCGAAAAAAGGTATAAAAAAGCCATTGTATAGTATGTCGAAAAAAGTGATAAACCAGCCATAGTATGGAATGTTGAAAAAAGGGAAAAAAAAGTCATAGTATAGTATGTCGCATAAAGCCATAGTAGAGTATGTCGAAAAAAGGGATGAAAAGCCATAGCATACTATGTCGAAAATTGTGATGAAAAAGCCATAGTATAGTATGTCGAAAAAAGGGATGAAAAGCCATATTATAGTATGTTGAAAAAATTTATGAAAAAGCCATGGTATAGTATGTTGAGAAAAGCCATAGTATAGTACTTCGATAAAAGTGATAAAAAAGCCATAGTATAGTATGTTGAAAAAAGGGATGAAAAGCCCACAGTATAGTATGTTGAAAAAACTTAAGGAGAAAGCCATAGTATAGTATGTCGAAAAAAGGGATAAAAATGCCATTGTATAGTATGTCGAAAAAAGGGATAAAAAAGCCATAGTATAGTATGTTGAATAAAGTGATGAAAAAGCCATAGTATAGTATGTCGAATAAAGTGATGAAAAAGCCATAGTATAGTATGTTGAAAAGAGTGATGAAAAAGCCATAGTATAGTATGTCGAAAAAAGGGATAAAAAGCCATAGTTTACCATGTCGAAAAAAGGGATTAAAAAGCCATAGTATAGTATGTTGAAAAAAGTGATAAACAAGCCATAGTATAGCATGTCGAAAAAAGTGATTAAAAGGCCATAGCATATTATGTCGAAAAAAGGGATAAAAAAAGCCATATTTTACCATGTTGAAAAAAGGGATAAAAAAGCCATAGTATAGTATGTTCAAAAAAGCCATAGTATAGTATGTCGAAAAAAGTGATAAACCAGCCATAGTATGGAATGTTGAAAAAAGGGAAAAAAAAGTCATAGTATAGTATGTCGCATAAAGCCATAGTAGAGTATGTCGAAAAAAGGGATGAAAAGCCATAGCATACTATGTCGAAAATTGTGATGAAAAAGCCATAGTATAGTATGTCGACAAAAGGGATGAAAAGCCATATTATAGTATGTTGAAAAAATTTATGAAAAAGCCATGGTATAGTATGTTGAGAAAAGCCATAGTATAGTACTTTGATAAAAGTGATAAAAAAGCCATAGTATAGTATGTCGAAAAAAGGGATGAAAAGCCCACAGTATAGTATGTTGAAAAAACTTAATGAGAAAGCCATAGTATAGTATGTCGAAAAAAGGTATAAAAAAGCCATAGTATAGTATGTCGAAAAAAGGGATAAAAAAGCCATTGTATAGTATGTCGAAAAAAGTGATAAACAAGCCATATGTATAGTATGTCAAAAAAAGGGATAAAAAAGTCATAGTATAGTATGTCGAATAAAGCCATAGTAGAGTATGTCGAAAAAACGGGTAAAAAAGTAATAGTATAGTATGTCGAAAAAAAGGAATAAAAAGCCATACTATAGTATGTTGAAAAAATTAATGAACAAGCCATAGAGAGTTGAAAAAAGGGATAAAATAGTCATAGTATAGTAGGTTGAATAAAGCCATAGTATAGTATGTTGAAAAAAGTGATGAAAACGCCATAGAATAGGATGTTGAAAAAAGGGATTAAAAAGCCATAGTATAGTATGTCGAGAAAAGTGATAAAAAAGCGATAGTACAGTATGTCGACAACAGGGATAAAAAAGCCATAGTGTTGTGGTGTTGAGCGTTTTGTTTCCCTGTTTTTAATTATTATTATGGTGTATATTTCTGTTTCCTTATTTCCCTGTTAATTGTGTATGTTTCTGTTTATCCTGTTTTGACTGTGTATTCTGTGAACTGTGTATATTTTATTGTGTACATTTCTGTACTGTAAGTACTGTCCCAATACACAAGTTTGCATTTCACCAAGAAACAGTTAAGATTCCCGGATTTGTTCTTGACACGCCCATTTTACAGAGGATACATTGGTTGGTAACTTGTATGAACTTTGCAGCACCCGTATCCCAACATTCATTTCGGCATTCAATGATGGTTGGGTTTCCGGTACATAGACAGCCCCAAAACAAATATAGACTGTCTTGCGTTAATCTTTGCCGAATTGACAATTTGCTCTTTTGCAATTTGAGTTTTTGGAGCTCCATAAAGTGATGCAGCCCCCAGCTTGCCCCTGCCAGGTCCACTAGCTCGTCGCTCGGACAGTCACGCTCGGAGACCCCGCTGTAAGCCGGAGGTCTTTTAGACCGGTCCCGTAAATAACAGGATTTTATTTCGCCATTTGTTTAAATATCACAACACATGTCCATCATAAGATTAACGGGAACCTGTGGTTAGCTGTCTTTTCTGAGTTAAGCTCCACAAGCACACACACACACACACACACACACACACACACACACACACACACACAGAGCGCAGCAGGCAGAGGCGGGGGAGAGAGATATACCTGTTTCTTTTCGGGAGACTTGTTTAAATTATGCCATAGGCTATACATTACAATTAGTATTTAGTTCATATTTTTTTGGTGTATTTGTTTTCTGATTTATTAGAAGTTGAGTTTCAGTCTGTATGATAAATGAACAGTTGTACACAAAGTGGTAACATGCTATGACATGTTATGTAGACTAAAGGGGAGACACCAACCTTTATCATTTGAATTGCTAATTTCCATCTCCATGGGCATATACAGTGCACTACAATAATATAGAAATGATAATTCCACATAACAGTAATAGGAACATATAGGGCACACCAGTCCATATGCCTATTTATTTGTTTAATTTAAACTTACTTAAACGTATATGCTAATAATAGTAGGGATCGCGTTCCACTCTTTTGAATAAAGTAAGGGGTGTTTGAGCTAAACCATAAACAATAAATTAAAGCTCAATTAGTTTTATTTTTCAATATTATTGCAATAGTTGTGGCATTATGAGGTTTTCTTGTCCGGAGATTGTTTTAATACAAAGTGGTTATATTGTAGTGGTTTTTATATCTAGCTGTTATTTTGGAGCCTTACAGGTAGCCTCTGTGCTGGGGGTGTTGAGCAATAACAGGAAGAGCGCATCGTCTCAAACTGTTAACAGTGTTTTCTGTGCTTGTGAACTTGCGGGTTCATTCTTCCAAGAACAACCGACAATTGTGTGTGTTCTGCATCAGCTCCTGTCAATTCCCGTGCTTCCTGATTCTACCTGCTTGATACCTTTGTTTTTCTCTCACAGGACTCCCTAGGTTTGTCTTTGTGTTTGAATCAAATAAATCCTCTCTTGAACTCTTGCCTGAATACCTGCCTGCTCTCTGCGTTTGGGTCCCATTATTCCCTGCCAGTGTGACACCATAGTATTGTTTGTTGAAAAAAGTGAGAAAAAAGCCATAGTATAGCATGTCAAGAAAAGCCATAGTTGAAAAAAGGGGTTAAAACGCCATCAAATAGTATGTCGAAAAAAGTGATAACAAAGCCATAGTATTCTATGTCGAAAAAAGTGATAACAAAGCCATAGTATTCTATGTCGAAAAAAGGGATAAAAAACAAATATAATATAGCCTACCTCAAGTATATACATTGCGACTACCTATCCCTTTATCTATTTGAATTATTTATTCCTGGAAATTATGTCTCCAAATGTATTACACCCATAAGATTTGAACACATAACCTTGTCATTCTCGTTCTCCATGCACTATCAGAACTGATACTTATCTAGTTTGTCTAAAAAAGGAAAAAAAGTCAGAGTATGTCGAAAAACGTGATAAAAAAGCCATAGTATAGTATGTCGAAAAAAGTGATAAAAAAACGATAGTATAGTGTGTCGAAAAATGGGATTAAAAAGCCATAGTATAGTATGTCGAGAAAAGCCATAGTATAGTAGGTCGAAAAAAGTGATGAAAACGCCATAAGATAGTACGTCAAAAAGTGAACAAAAAGTCATAGTACAGTATGTCGTAAAAAGTCAACAAAAACTCATAGGGCACTATCTTGCACCCAGCGCAATTGACTTTGTACACCGTATCTCACTGTATCATTCCTATTTTGCACCTGACGCACAGCAGATTTTTCCCTCCACAGACTCACATCAGTAAATTAGGGAATGAACTTGCGCTCCCGGGGGCAGTTCAGCAAATAGAGAAGACATGTTCAGGCGCAAACGTTCCCTAGTGCTATTTTGCAGTTTCAGAAAACAATTCCGCCACAGACCAGGAAAAACCTGGTCTAAAGTCAGTGGCGCTAGTCTAAAGTCAGTGGCGCGTTATTCTAATGCTATTTTAGAGGCGCAAGCTCGGCCGTAATGTAGAGTGTGCACACCGCGCATACACTTTGCTTCTCTCATCTCATGGACCCAGCAGTTCCCATTGTAGCAAACCATACATAATTACAAGGAAAAATAGGATGGATGCATGGATGTGTTGATGACATAAATTAGGAAATATTAGAGGATTTAAGGAGATGTGATGTCGAACTGCATGTGCCGATGCCACTTAACCCAAATGCCCCAGCAGCAGCACGGGAGAGGAGAGACAGAAGTGAGGTAATCTCGGTCTAACGTACGTTTTTGTGACATCTCTCTAATTTTGTCTAAAAGAAAAATCAATAGCAAACGTTTCTCTTCTCGGCTGTGAACCGCTCCTGGCGTGCACCCATGGATGTATCCGCCATTATAGCAATCTGCCATGGAACAAGCGCGCCTGCTTTTAAAGGGAATGTTAGATAACGCTCTTATTGGTTTATTGCACATTACGCCCAAACCACACCTATGAGTAATGTAGCTACTTCAGTCACTGCAACACATACAATTTGAACACATAACTTTCAGTCTCTAAATCTTTCTCCTATAACCCTGAGCTATCTGAGCTGACACATAAGTTTATGCTTTAGGCATATTTGTCTTTCCACATTGTATATTGGACCTCAAAACTCTTTTACAACTTTTCTTGACATACTATACTATGACTTTTTTTTTATTCTTTCAACATTTTATATTTTAAATTGCAAGTAAACTGAGTTCTTCAAGTACCAGTAATGGAATTAAAGGGCAACACCGCCCTCTTATGTATTGCCTTTAAAAACCTTGTTGCGGAAAACAAGAGAGACATTGGCCTACTGTACAAGAACAGGGGGGAAGTAAAGAGTAAAACATAATTAAATATGTATAGACCAGGGCTGCACTTGGTGTGTACTTAAAATCTTTTCCAGCCTAAAGATATTCACAAACATATTCACCAGTTGTTCTCTCTTCAAATGTAATTTAAATGAGATTAGGATAAAGGCAAAAGTCCTTGCACAACATCTAACTTATTTCATAATGTCAATACCATATGTTAACACATTGTCAGAACACGAGTATTCTTTTATCTTTACAATAACGTTACTAGTTATATGTGAATATAAGGAGAAAAGATTTCAATAAGCAGATATTTTTTGGCAAAAAAAACTCAAAAGCGGAAAACATTTGACATCCACCCTGCGATTGTTTTTTAATTGTTAGTGTTGTGAAATTATATTGTACATATCATTTCTCATTTCACCTGTATTTAGAGAGTAATAAAGCCACAAATGTAGAATGTATTAAAGTTAATTAAGATTAATTTCACCCTAGACAACTTGCTTACGAAATGCTACACCAATGACTGCCACTAAACAAACACATATACTGTGCAGTAGCCGTCCTCACAGTGCACTACATTTGTCAAAGTATTCTATTCTAAAACAAGCTGAAGAAGCTCTCTGGTTCCTCGCCGTCCTCTTCCTCCAGCTCGGCGTCCTTACACATGGCTGGAGGGATGAGCTCTTGAGGGTCCGCTAGGCCGATGACGTTGTCGAAGAAGCTGTGGGTGAAAAACAGGAAGGAACACACGATGAAATCATCCAGACAAAAGCAATGGCTGCAATTGACTTCCTCCTGGAACACAGAGGCTGAATGTCTACGGATCTTAACTCCAACACCGGGCAACTCACACCAAAACGATCCAGATTGATAAATATCGCTACACTCTTCAATCATATCAACCCTCAACATAACTGCTGTACATATTGTCTGTCACTGTTTGCAATTGGCTGTTTGTCTACGTACTGTTTACTCTACAGTATATGTCACCTTTTTGTTACACACTATCTTCACAATAAAAAAAAGACAAATAGAACTACAGGTAAGAGGAAAAATATGTTTTATTTAGGGGCAAACTGTCCCTTTAACTTATAACTCTGATCATGGCTCAGAAGGCATGTGGTCATTACGAATGTTATTAGTTTACATGTGTTTGACATGTCAAAATATATTTCCCTTAAGGTCGCTAAAGTCTTTTTGGACTCCATTTGATATATCTATTTTGAACAAGCTTCTGGTGAGAAATCACACACTTTGTTATCATGTGCCTGACACTGACCTGGTCACCACCCATCCAGTTCTGTTGCTGTGAAACACCGTGCTGACAGGGACACATCCAAACTCTGTGACAGTGCTCATGTACTTTGCTGCAGAAACAGAAGTGGATCACATGTTAGCTGAAGCAGCAAAAACTAGACAAGCAGGTTCCGGGGAATTCAACACTATGACAGAGTCACTCATACCGTACCTGGGTCCTTGTGTGTCTTGTTTTTCATGTGTAGCTCTCCCAACCAGGTGTTGACCAGGACTCCTTGCCCCGGCCCAGAGGAGCTGCCTAACACCACCTGTGCCAGCAGGGTCGCATTCCTTGGGATCACCATCGGGTGGAAGCCTACACACAGCCTCTTCTTGCAACATGTGTGGTTCTTGTAGTTTATCTTATACATGACATGCTGTAAGACAAAATGGCATTATATTTATATATACATATATATATTTGTGTTGAACATGGCATCTCCTGATGTAGATATCTTTGCTACAGTATGTTGTCATTACCTGTCTGTAGAGGAGAAGTACATCGTGGTGGAAGGTGTTATTGCCATAATATCCAATCTCTCTGAGGCGGATGCGCTCTCCCAGTGCGTCATAGCTGTACTTGGCAAAGGCCATCATCTTCTTACTTGGGGAGGACTTGGAAGATGACAAAAATATAGTTTTCTTATTACAGCGAGCAATGCTGTGGCTATGACCACGTTAGTTTATACTATTTTAAATAATAGTAGTACGGTGAGTCAAAATCTTTTTAAGGCGAGACACTGCAGGTGAATAGGGTAAAACTTTTGTACTAACAGATGTCACCATGATACATGAAACTTCCCCAGTTGATTACTTAAATTAGGAAAATTATTTTTGTATTACAAGTTTTCTGAAATTTAGACGTTTATATAGGCAAATTAGGCCTTTTCAAATGCTAAGTCTTAAGTCAATTTAGGAGAGATCTACAGGTACAAATAGACAAAGTGCAGTTAAATAAACATCTAAATGTGTATTTTGGATGTTTTTTCCCTCCCCAATAGTCTGAAAGAAGCCTAAAAGCCCAAAACTTTTGCCTGTAGTGTCTCCCTGTTTTTTTCAGGAAGTTGGGTTTACACAGCTGTGTAAGGAAGTAAAAACTTACCACAGAGAGGCGTCCCGTCAGCAGTGCTGGGGATCCTGTTAAAAATCAAAACAGTGTTTATAAATTGAGCATTTACATCACAACTGTACTAAATTCGCAACGTGGTCATATTTCCTTATAAGTGCCGAAGCAAAAACAGAACAGCAAACAGCACGGTCAGTATTTATTTATTTATCATTATTCAGTGCAAAAACTAGTTGAACAAATGAAGTTGGGGTGTACTTACTGCATGGTCGTGGGCGGTGAGCCAGGCAGCCCACTGACAGGCACACTAACAGGACCAGGACTCTCATGCTGTCTGCTGTACTGTACGGTAGACGTTCCTCTGCACACAGATGCAAATGCTGTATGCTGCTGCTTCAGAGCGCTCACTTCCTTATAAACAAGCTGGCGAAGGCTCCCAGTCTGCATCCACTGCCAGTGTCACTGTGACTCAGCTTTTAATAAATGTTCCAGGTTTGACATGTTGAGATGTCATGTGATCTTCTTTCTCTCTCTTTTCTCTGTCCTTTTAGTCATACATTTAGGTAAAAAAAAACATTTGACTTCCAGGAAAGGGAAGAGAGAATTTGGGTTCCAGAAATGCTTGTTACTAACCTAGCTCTGGGGAGCTTATTCCCCGGAGTCCCAGCATGTTTCCTTGGATTAGGGTGAAACCTAAATCATGGTTGCAGCTGTCCCGGTGGTCCTGCTCAGCGCCCTGCTATGCTCTGCAGTGCCCTGCTATGTCCTATAACGCCCTGCAGTGCCCTGCTATGTCCTATAACGCCCTGCAGTGCCCTGCTATGTCCTGTAACTACTACAACTAATATTTCTGGTCATTGTTCCATTGCCTTTATTATGACTATAATTGCCATTGTTCATCACACCCCCAACCAGCACCATCAGACACCGCCTACCAAGAGCCTTGGTCTGTCTGAGGTTTCTTCCTAAAAGGGAGTTTTTCCTTGCCACTGAATGCTTGCTCTTGGGATAACTCTTTTTATGATTTGATACTATAAATAAAGTTGAATTGATTTAAAAAATAACTTCTCTCATCACAAAGATGCTTTTTATTCATGTTGCACTGTATTAAAAATCAACTTTAACAAGTTTTCTACAAATGCAGGTACAATTTCTGAAATTATAAAGTCATGTTAGTTCATGTTCCTGTTTTCACTGGGTACTTGGGAAATTGATAGTATGTAAGATGAAGATTCTTCCTGTCATGCATTCTTTTTTGCCCTTCTAGTACAATGCTGTTCATACATGGTACACATGGTCACACATCAGCATATTGATAGAAAGAGGGTGTTTTTTGGACCCATTGTCACTATGAAAACATTCATAAATGCCGCTTTAAGTTGGGTAGTGTATGTAAAAATAACCAAAAACACAACAAAAGAAAGAAATTAAAAATATGGCAAATTCTGCTAAATTTGGTCTGAGATACTCAGCTCAAGATGCTTGGAAAAAGACGTTATTAGCAGGAGTAGGTGTGATGTATACCACCTAACAAAGCCGTGATTCAGCAGCTCTACTTGTTCAATTGGAAAATCATTGGTTAAAGGAATGCTGTGCTGAAAGCCTCAATGCTTTTTGAGGAACACTCTGAAGAAGTCTACAGGCTCTTCTTCGCTGTCAGCATTCAGCTCTGCATCCTGGCAGAATCCTGGAGGGGTGAGCTGCCCGGGGTCCTCTATCCCAATGACGTTGTTGAAGAAGCTAGTGGACAGAAAGAAGAGTGGCCAGTTGCAAATATATTTTAGCTTTTTAAAAGTCAGTATCTAGCCTGTCACCACCACACTGTCCCTTCTGCCCTATATAGCAGGGGTCTTCAACGCTTTGAGACCAATGACCCCTTAGCTAAAAGAGAGACGAAGCAGGGAACCCCTACTCCATATTGTATAGAATTTAGTGGCATATTTAGTGGCTTATTAAACTGGGCCAGATGGATGAAAATGGATAGAATAAAATCAAATGCCTTTTATTGTCGCTATACACATGTACAGCAAGCAATTCCTTTTCCAGTGCCAACATGTACATAGAAAAAAAAATAACATGGAATAAAATAAGTAGTGCAAAAAAAAAAAAAAAGATGCACAGTTGAGACACTATATACATATGAAAAAATAAGTATGGTTTTTATATACAGTGTGATATGCAGATTGCACATTATTTGAATATTGTGCCCATACTGTAAGTAATAGATATTGGACAGTGAGAGTAATGATATTGCACAGTATACAGATATTGCCCAGTAATGGAATTACACAGTATAGATAATGTATATTAGATATTCATTATTTCTACATCATTCATTATTTCTACATCATGTTTTGATGTTAAACATACATTTGGAAGTCACAGATAATCCTTAAACTTAATTGGATGTGTGGATGGCTATCTTATCTATAATAAATCTATCATCATACATGTCTATCATCAATTAAAATTACTTGTTTTTGGTTGTCATGAATAGTCCGATTCATCTTTGCTAATAATATGTTGGAATTATGTTTATGTACTGCATATTTTCAGACACAGAAGAAAAATTAACTTTTCCAAAAATGATCAAACAATAATTTGGCCCCCCTGTAGTAACTCTGAGGACCCCTTAGGGTCCCTGTTGCGATAGAGTGTTGATGTGAACGTGAACTAACCTTGTCACCAACCATCCATACTCCTTCGTCTGGTAAATACTGCTCACAGGGATGCAACCGAATTCAGTGACTGTGCTCATGTACTTTCCTGTAAGGTCAGAGAAGAAAACGAGTGTGTTAATGCACTGGGTCGTATGAATGGACAGTTAAGGCAGTTGTAACCGTCCCATGCTCTCTAACCTGATTTGTCTGGCAGGTCTCCAACCCAACTGTTGACCAGGAGTCCTTGTCCAGGTCCAGACGAGCTGCCCAGAACAGACTGGGCCAGCAGAGAGGCATTTTTTGGGATTGCCATAGGCTGGAAGTCTGCCTTCAGAGGCTTTTTCTTGCATGTACGGTCAACATCGTTGATCTCATACATGGTAGCCTGAGGGATCAAAAGTGTGGGATGAGTCTGACTATTGATTATTTTGATATATTTGTAGTTATATATATAAATGTTTTTTTTCTTTTAGAGACTTCTCGTCGAGGTGAAAAGTTGTCTCGTGAGGCGATGTGATGTCAGCGTGATGGAGCGTGAAATTACTATTGAAGATCCCCCTGCCACTTTTAAATCATTTGTGTGCAAACATTTTGGTTTTCCTGCGGAAATAATAAACGGCGAAAGAGTGACAGACAAGACGAACACAATATGTAAATATTGTAAGAAAAAAATGCCGTATACCGCGGCTAACACGAGCACTATGCAAAAACACTTACAGCACCACCACAGCTCTCTACTAACTACAGCACCCGCGACGAAAACATTAAAAGGCCAAACAACTCTAAAAGCCTTTGCATCTCTGCCACCGGTAAGTGCAAGAGCCACGGCAATAACGAGGGACATAGGCGTTTTCATTGCAGCTGATATGAGGCCATTTTCTGTGGTGGAAAATGTCGGATTTTGGCAACTCCTAAATATCCTTTGCTGTCTCCACTTGCCAAAGCATACCTTTCCATCCCTGCTACCTCAGTTCCAAGTGAGTGTGTTTTTTCTACTGCAGGAGACATAGTTACTGCCCAAAGGTCTCAACTGCTGCCAGAAATAGTCGACATGCTTATATTCTTGAAAAATAACATGACCATATCTTAGGCTGTTCTGTGTAGTTTATCTTATAGAAAAAAATTGTTTCTGTTTGCACTTGTAGTTTTGAGAGAGCAGTACTTTGGTTATTGATACACTTACTGTTTGCATTTAAACATTTTCTGTTGTTTACACATTTATTTTATTTATACTGTTTATTTTTTTATGTTCGATTTGTGGAAAGGAGTTAGATTTCACAGGGCAGAAGCCAGTTGGTAGATTTTATACAAAACATTTTGCAGTGTTTGCATGTCCTTTACTGCATATGATTCATTAAAATAGTAAAAAAAAGTTAAATAACATTCATCATTAATAGTTGATTTCAAAAGGCACCTAAATTGTTTAGCATTTTGTGATTTTTCAGTTGAATTAAAAAACTATTTTCCATTCATATATTTCATCGAGGATTTCTTTAAAAAAAAATTTAAAATCTCGTCTCGTTCTCGTGAACCCAATCTTGTGATGTGTCTCGTCTCGTGGAGTAAGCGTCTCGTCACACCCCTAATATATATATATACTGTATATGTATATATAAATATAACAATTTGCTGTTTAGTTAAATAATACAAATAGTAATTGAATCCATTCTAGTCTTGAAATTAAAACTGAAGTTGGAAAAATAGTGAGCGGCGTTAATGTTTTACAATTATTTTGTATTATTATTATTGTCATTATTATTATACATAGATAATTATATAATAATAGATATTATATAGCAATGCACCTAACATCTGCAGTTGTCCTGTTACATGAGTATTTCAGCAGGTAAATCTGTGCATACACATTTCTACTTACCTTGGTTTAAATATTTTGACCCAGACAGATAAATGTAATTATTATGAACATTAATGATTATGGTTTTGTTGATGTGATAACCAAAGGACCACTCATGTAAATCATTCTCAAAGTGCGCATAAAAGGTTTACTCCCATTATAATTTAAGACTTGCTGCACATCACAGCAACTTGACAAAGGGCAACTGTCATCGTTGCTCCATTGTGAATCTTACTCCTAAGTGCTGCGTTTCTGAGATGTCTTTTCGTTTGGATCCCTTTTTAGTTGATTGAGAAGTTAATGCTTATGAACAATAACATATTCAAAATCAGAATTGATACTCCTAAGTTTGTTCAAATGTTACAAATTTGAGTAATCTTTCGAAGCAGGTCCCTGTGCTTCTACTTCAAATTAAAAATATTTTCCTGGTACTTTTGACCTCCGATCAGGAGCTGCACTCCAAAATAAATATTTGGGATGTTCATTATGTCATTGCTTTGGTCACCTCTTTGTAGAGCAGAAGAGCGTCGTAGTTGAATGACTTATTCTCATAAGTGCCCAGCTCCATGATCCGGACCCGTTGTCCAATCGCATCGTACAGGTATTTGGCATAACTCCACAGCTTTTCATTCTGTGTGGTCTGGAGAAAGATCATGTGTGAGTTTACATCTACCTCTTTCACATAAATGTGCTGAGTCATTATGCTCAGGTCCTGCTTTATGATGCTCATATAACACACTCAAAAACAATAAACACTCACTATAGTGAGGGCTCCGCTCAGGAGAGGAGGACTTGCTGTGTTATGGAGAAAGACGTGTGAAATTATAACACTGCATCATTTAACAAAAGCACACATTTGACACATGCATAAATAAGCTTAATCACCGTATGGTATACAACACAAATACTGAGAAGGCATAAAACGGCATTAGAAATAACAGAAATCCATTCCAACAATCACAATTCCTTTTCTCTGATTTTACTTACAGCATGGGTGAGGCGTCTGAGCCAGGCAGCCTGCCAGGAAGCACGGTAACAATACTAAGAATCTCATACTTTTGGTTTCCCCGCTCCCTGTTGTAAGGCAGCCACAAACACTCTGGTGCTCGAGAGAGGAGTCACTTCCTTATATATACGAACACTGAGGCTCCAGGAGATACACCAGCCTCCGGGGTTAATTCTTAACCCTACTACTCTCATGAAAAGTCATACATGTGAGGGAAAAGATGCTGCAATCAGATTCACTTAAAGATAAAAGACCATAAGAGCCAGTATCTGATTTCTGTTCTACTTTATCCTGCTGAGACCCAGCCCATTGACTTATGTCCACTGTAGAGGACATTGTTTAAATAAATAAAAAATTTAAATTGTAAGATGTTTTTTTAACCTTAAACAGGTATGGAATCACAAAAAAATCTGATTAGGAAAAACAAAATTTTGTTATGTTACTACATGCTAGTTAAGGTTTTTCATGGAGGAAACAATTGTATAGAAGATTGTGTGTATAACTGGTAAGGTAATGTACCTAAAATACATAATACGGCAAAAAAAAAAAAAAAACCACTACTTCTCAGTGAAATACATTCATAAAGTTTACTTTTTCATTGCGTGCATGTAGACAGTGACAGTGAGGTTTGTGCACAGTGGGTCAGGGGTAAAGAATGTTGTTTGTGTTCACAAAAGACGGTACGCCAACCAACCCAGAAGTGGAATTTGTCTGAATGGGGGGACTCACGTGACCTCCCTGAATGACATCATCGTCATATGATGTGAAGATGTGTGACCGCTGTAATCAGAGCACCTGCTCCATTGCCTCCATTGGTTTATTCCATTGAGGGAGTGCATTCATTATTTAACAATATCGTAACTTTATAGATTCACAATGGTGTATTCCCTTTTGATTCCATATTTACACTTGCATCTGAGAGTAAAAGTCAAAGTCATGAAACTCTTGGCAACCTGCTTCATGCTTGTTTTTTACTGTAACAAGGGATAATACATTTTCTCCTTCATTCTTGTCAACACTGGCTACATTAATCTGGGGGAGTTTTCTTATGCTGACTCATGCACCAGTGTGAAATCATAGGTTTGAAGGGGAAAAGAGCAGAAGAACAATACTTGGTTATCATAATTAGATATTTTGAACAAATGTTTGTCAATGCCAAAGATTAACAAGATTGACTGACCTTAACAAGTTACAGCGGTTACCTGAATGGCTTAACTACATACATTTAAAAGTAACTAGTTATTTAAACATGTCTACAAGATTATCTTCTATCTATAAAGACTTCTGGAACAAAACCAAACAGCTAACCCGAAGGTGTTAATAGGGCCAATGAGAAATGATCTCCAAACCTTTCATTAAAGACAAGGGGGGGAAGGGGACTGAGTGCCCAGGGCCCTCATGTGAGGAGGGCCCAAAAATACTCAACATCTCTTTTTCTTAAGAGCCTAGTCCTCCATGAAATGCATATGTAAATATAATGTGAATGGAATGTTTTAAGTGTTTTTGCCCGTATAATATATGTCCACTTTCTCACCTGGTTCTTCCAGGTCCCTCTCTTTGTCCACTCTCTCTCCATCCTCCTCTCTCCCTCTATCTCCTTCCCTCCGTCCTATCACTGACAATCACATACAAAACATTTTGTAATCAACTAGAAAATAATCTTCAAATAAAAGAGAAAATAAAACACAGTAGTCCTACTATATACATGTCTTATAGGCTACCTAGCCATTTTCTCACCTTGTTCATCTTGCTCTCTCTGCCCTTCTCCCTCTCTATTGTCCTCGCTCCTTTGTGCTGTCAACCAGAAGGCAAATGTAATCAACTAATCAACAGAGAATGCATTGTGTAGGCTACCAAAGTAGAGCTGATGAAGGTCCTGCTACTCCCGAAAACATGTCTTTTCGCTTTTTTCTTTTATTTGAGCCGCTTGGGTAACTTTTTTTCATTTTGGCGTTTAGACCATTGACATAACAGAAAGGTTTAGACCGTTTAGACTCGTCTTTCTCCGTCTCTGTGTACTTCCCATTTCTCCTGTCACCGTTTGTTTATCTGTGGGACGGACTAGTCCATTTCATTGTGAAAGTAGGGGGTGCTGACCTCCCTCAGCAAGCAGGGCGCCTGCAGCTGCTGGGGGCGCTGATCTGCCAATTCCCCACACAGTGAAATGATAGAAAACAGAAAAACGCTTCGCAGCACAGAGGATTATTTATATATTTTTTTAAATTAAGTGGCTGCCCGGTTCGCCCGTGCCAAAAACCGCCACTGATATTTAGGGGTGCTTCAGCACAGGATTATAAAACCATTTCCAAAGCAAAACACCCAATCATTTTTTTCATTATTTATTGCAGTGGAATCTAAACAGAATTTTTTTTTAACTTGCCATTATGTGGCTGTAAATCTAAAAAATGTATTTGCTGAAGATTTTGTGAATAAAAAAAAAGAAAAAAATAAAAAAAATAAATAAATAAAAATAATAATATATATATATATATATATATATATATATATATATATATATATATATATATATATATATATATAAAATATATATAAACAATTTTTTCCTTTTTGTCTCATTCAGCTTTTTCAGGCGCTTGACTAATCGGAAAAGTGAGTCTGAGGGTTAACACTTTGGAGAAATAATGGCCAGATCTATAATTTAAAAGACATCCAAGTTTATGTTTATACATTTAGCAACCTAAGATAGAATTTATTTAAACTATATTCATACATTGTTTGATTTTATCTTTTCTACAAAATTATAACACCTTGTTACTCATACTTTATAAGCTAAAAAAAAAAAAAAAACGTATTTTTTCACTTATTTTGGAAAACAAACTCTCATACACATACATTCCACATTGGCAACTCCTCAAAGTTTCTGAGGCAGAACATGTGGCTGTGTGACCACAGGAGGTAGCGTGAGCAGTTGGCAGATGCCATTGCACTCTGGTCCGTGTTGCTCCTCCAGGAAATACCTGAGGCCTCTGGCAGCAAAGTTGGAGGGGCCTTTGGGGGTCTTGGTGGAGTGAATCTGGGGGTCAGTGAGGTAGGTCAGCCCTTTGCCATTGGCTGTCACCCACCCTGGAAAAAAAAAGGAAGGAGTAGTTCACAACTAAGAACAAACTCATATATATATACTGTGTATATTCTTAGCTTTACGTAGGGAGGAGTGCAACCTTTGTCATAATACACAATAAGTCTGTGTAAAATCATCTTGCTATATAAGGGCTGGGCAATAAATAAAAAATTGAAAGATGATTACAATTTAGTCTCCAAATGATCACAGAAACAGAGTAATCGAGAAAAACACACATCACGTTATTTTGTCTTGTTTTCTGAATGAAAATAGAACACACACACACACACATATATGCATTCCCTAGCCCCTTACCCTAACCATCACCAAGTCTCACACACACACACACACACACACACACACACACACACACACACACACACACACACACACACACACACACACACACACACACACACACACACACACACACACACACACACACACACACACACACACACACACACACACACACACACACACACACACACACACACACACACACACACCTTGCAGGTCTACAACAACTTCCTGGCACTCAGAGAGCAGGTAGGTGAAGTGTCCGAAGGCGAGGCCATACTCTGTAGCCTGGAAACTATTGTCCTTCTTTCCAGTGTTGTTGGTCAGTTTGACAAAGTCCCCAAGCATGTAGGGCTCCACTGTTACACAGCCTGCAATCTCATTTCCATTCAGAATCTATTCACAAGCACAGAAAACAAGAGGGAAATCAGCAAATATGCAAAGCCCGTCTTTGTGCGCCATCCATTACATGGCTGAGTAGTATACATTTCTCCAATGGCTTTATTAGGTCTCTACAGGTAAATTAAAAGTCTTCTGTCACTACTCAAAAGAGTCATCATAACAAGTGTTGCAGTTTACATGGTGTTTAAATTAAAATGAGATCAAATTGATCAATGTAATCCAGAATATTTTTTTGGGCCAGTTCATCCAGGAAAGTGCAGATACGATTAGGAGAATACTCACCACTAAGCTATTATTTGTACCTTAATGTCTCATGTTACTCTTTTAACAGCTCACAGTATATTATAGACTACTAACTAAAAAAGAATTGGCTCTACTACAGCCATGAGATTATGTTTCTTGCTGTAAACCGACAACTGGAGAGTGTACTGGGGTGTACCATTTAAATTTAAACAACCATGCTCCGAGGCTGCTGCAAGCTATCCTGCACTGTGCCGTTTCTGACGTTATGTATTTGTGTAGAGGGTCCTATTGAAGTGGCATTTATGAAGGAAGTCATTTTATGATAATGCAATATCTGATACATGTGCTTTCCTTTCGATTTGATCTGGTCTCACCAGTAGTGCTTCCGAGGGAATGAAGAAGATCTGAGCCATGACTTCCTTGTCATAAAGACTCTTGTTGAATTCCGTCACATAGTACTGGGCTGTCATCTGTCTCTCCACATCTTTCAGGTGAAACTGGATCTCCTTTGGCTTCAAGTAATCTTTTCCAACATAACTAAAGGACAACCAGACACAGACAACGTGAGATTTAAAGTCATTTTGTACAGGTTGTGCCGGGACTGCGCGGCTGCATACCTGCTTAACCTCTCCTCTTGGTGTAAAAACTGCACCCATATTGCCGCTCTCTGCTTGCCCTGCATCCCCATCGGCTCCCCGATGTAAGCACACGTCTCCCTGGCTGTCCACAGCCCTGTGGCCTTGGAGAACTTCAAATGAAGAGCACCTAATTGAGATGACATTTAAAGATGAATGCAATATTTCAGTAGGGCCGACAGTGGTGGAAGAAATAACCAGATCCGACAACGTTACTTCAGTAAAAGTACTGATACAAGTACTAATACCACACTGTAAAAATACTGTTGCAAGGAAACGTCCTGCATTGTGTCCTGCAAGTATCATCAGGAAAATGTAATTAAAGTCTTAGAAGTAAAAGTACTCCATGCATAAGTGCTAAATCACCATTCGCCACTGTTGCACCAAATGCTTCCACGTGAGAAAGTGTGGTCTAGACCTACTCTATCTGTAAAATGTCTTGAGATAACTCTTAGGATTAGGATTTGATAATATAAATAAAATGTAATTAAATTTAATTGGCTAATCATTTCAGGTGTTCTTGTAGGCCTGCATATTATTGGGTAGCTTAATTCATAATAAAAAGCAAAAAAACTAACTGGCCAACCTGCACCACCAAACATAACAAACAGTCTTCCAGCCAATAACTGACAAGAAGGATTTGGGGGTGGGGGTTGGGGGGTTAGTGCACAGAAGGGAGGGGGAGGGGACGGGAGAGGAGGAGGGAGGGGCAAGCTAGCCTCCGTTTTGTTTGACAATACTTCGAACGTCAACAAGAAGTGACATCACCCAACATCGCTCGGAGCACCTTTAAGCTGTCAGATTCGTGTAGCGGAGTACAAGTAGAAAGTGGCATGAAAAGAAGGGACTGAAGTACAGTACAGGTACGTCACATTTGTACTTAAGTACAGTACTTTGTTAAAGGTACTGTACTGTACACCACTGCAGACCGACACTCCCTAGTGCCTAGTATGGCTAAAGAGATGTACTGATGATACAGACACGTTTCTATTTAAACTTACTGTATGCAGTTCTGTGCGTCTTGAGTTTGAATTGCGTCTTGTCGCTGTGAAGTCTCTTCAGCAGACATTCATGGCAAACTCCAGCCAGTAGTGCTTGGAAATCCTGCTGTGACAACAAATACTGGCTCTCGGGGACAACACTAGTTACAGCGCTGTGTTTAACACAGCTGTAGCACAAGGGGTTCTTCATCTGAGGGACGTTCACTTTCTCTGAAGTAGTAACGCCACTGTGTTGGGGTCCACTCTGATGCTCCTCCAGCATCTCAAATGAACTCTCTGTGGAGGTTTCAGTGGAAGCACACTGCTCAGGGAGGTTAGGGTGCGGGGTTGCTGAAGTAGCGGGTTTTACGGCTATCAAGTCAACTTCACGGTTGAGATTTGGGTCAACATTGAGGCTCTCAAGAGGTCTGAATTCCCATCCAGATGTGTGTTTTTTGTGTGTGGGATCACGAGCAGAATCATTGCTTTCAGAATCCAGCGTTTCCAAGAGGAAGAAACTCCCATCAGACTCTGCTGACTTGCCGCTTTGAACGCTTCCTGCTTTTGAAAAGCTGCTTGGCTGAGGTTTCCCGTTTGTGGGGGAGTTCAGGTCAGCTGAAAGTTTCTCCCACGACGACTGGGAACTGAAACTGCCACTGAGCGAGCTGGAGGATGTTCGGAGAGCTAGCTGGGATAAGGATTGCGCGGCTCCCTCAGTTGCTGACTGTTTCGGCGCCACACCAACATCAGTCATCCAATCCTCGTCAGTGTCCAGTGTCTCTATTCCAGCTTGAATCACTTCAAACTTATCCAAATCAGCACTCCCATTGGATGAGGAAGAGGCAGGTATTGCAGAACTAAGGGCTTTTTGGGAACCAACACCAGAGTTACAACCATGTAAGCCTCGCTTCTTGTTTCCATCAGCGGATTGTAGCACGCTGTCTGACCTGTCATCATTAACCTCAGTGGTCAGGCAGCTCTGATTACGTGCTTTTGCTCCACGTTCAACACCACTACTTCCTGTGAAGCCGCTGCTGCTGGGCCTAGGAGACCCTGAACTACTCAAGGAGAAGTTCTGCCATGAAGAGCCGAGGTTATCTGTGCTTCCCAGAGTGGAACACAGGTCAGACTTTTGAGGTGGGTGCACAGTAGGTGAACGTGAACCTCTCTCTTGGGGCTCCTCTCCTTTGGGTGCCACTTTGCAGGCCTCGGTGCTGCATTCTGTGTACAGCGTACCAATGGTTGTCCCCAGTGCAGTTATACATAACCTCGCCTCATCTATGTCGTCTTTGGTCCCCTTACAGCTTGTGTTGGTTGTCTCGCACAGTGACGCGTGATACTTTTGGAATCTCTTCATCACCTTGGCGAAACCTTCCAGAGTGAAATTTACCAATGTGTCCTTGATGTTTCCGTAACTGTCCGGGATAAAAGACCCCTTGTCTGAATTAAGGAAAGGCTCCACTCTCAACAGACGCTTGACTTGTCCGACCAGGTGCATGATTTCGGCACAGAGGCTGTCTTTGTCTTGGGTATCTGCATTGCAGTAATCGTAGAAATTCGCTAAAGCTTTTTGGCAAGCTTGAGTTGCCCGCGCCACGACCTCCTGAGGAGTGCCGAGCCATTTGTGAGCGACAGTGAGAGAATAGGCAGCCTTGAGGAAGGTGTGAAGCTCCTGCTGGCTGGTGACCAGCTCGCCCTCCACTTTGGTGAGCAGGCCGATCGCAAACGCCTCGCTCGCCTGCAGGAGGAAAGACTGCCTTTCAGAGGCAGGGCACTCCACTGAGAAACTGTACGATAACAAGCAGGTCCCTTGGGTTACCTGAAGAAGAAGGAAAAAAAAGAGGTCAGAGAGAAGCGGAAAATAATTAAAGTAGTAATAAGTAAGATTTATTCCTCTTCAGGAAAACACTGATTTATGGTCGTGTCTGGATGGTAACTCAAGATTTGCGAAAGTATCGCAGGATGGTTGCATTGATGAATGGGTAAAGTCCCCCTTCATTTAAAAAAAATGAGTTTTCTAAGGTTTATGTTACCTAAAATATCAGACCTATAATGACTTGTATCCGTTTGTCACTAAAAACTTGTTTTCACATTCCTCTACTGAAGGAGGAGACGTCTGTGCACAAATCGGAGATTCAAACACATCCCGGTCAAGCGTGATTAGGTACGTCAATAATGTGCAAACCAATTTCTGTCTAAAAAATGTGGACAGGGCAACAACTTTGACACAACATGGCAAAGAAACCTGAAACCTCCAGTGCAGAGGGGAATGTCAGTCCACAAGTTACCAGTTACAAGCTAACAAACAACAAACTTTTTATGTGGAAAAACCACGTTAAACAAACTATTAATCATAACAGTATTTTTACTTACTTTAAAATATTTCTGGAGAAGGACTTTAAAGGTCCCATGACATGCTGTTCTTTGGATGCTTTTATATAGACCTTAGTGGTCCCCTAATACTGTATCTGAAGTCTCTTTTATATAGACCTTAGTGGTCCCCTAATACTGTATCTGAAGTCTCTTTTATATAGACCTTAGTGGTCCCCTAATACTGTATCTGAAGTCTCTTTCCCGAAATTCAGCCTTGGTGCAGAATTACAGCCACTAGAATTACAGCCACCAGAGCCAGTCCCACAATGAGCTTTCCTTAGGACGTGCCATTTCTGTGTCTGTAGCTATTGAGGAGGAGAGAGGGGGGAGCAAGGTGGAGGTTGGGGGTGTGGCCTTTACCAACTGCCACTTTGCTCGTTTGAAGGCCATGATGTCTCTCTCTCATGGGAGGGCCAAATTCTCTGGGCGGGCAAAGCAGAGAAAGGGGAGGTAATCTTGCTCCTTATGACCTAATAAGGAGAAGATTCCAGATCGGCCCATCTGAGCTTTCATTTTCTCAAAAGGCAGAGCAGGATACCCAGGGCTCGGTTTACACCTATCACCATTTGTAGCAACTGGGGGACCATAGGCAGGCTGGGGGAACGCATATTAATGTTAAAAAAAAATCATAAAGAGAAATTTTCATGCCATGGGACCTTTAAGGTAAGGATAGGTAGTCGGCAGCCTAATGTAGGGTTGCCATCTAAACAAGACCCCGATTTATGTCAACATGGCAACAGTGAGGCGTGGCAGAGGCCGGTCGATGGAACAACTCACCACATTGGTCAACACATAGAGTGAAGTATACTGGCTGTAAACTACCGCCATCTTAGCTGCATGAGCTGCTGAAAGAAGACGATGACTCCTGTCCCCAAGTAAAGACTGCTCCAAACAATCAGACACAAGACATTAGACAAGAAAATATACAAAGCCAACAATAGAAAAAAAAATACACATCATATCTGTTGGATTTACCAAATCAATATCTGGATTAGTCCTAAAAGCGTGGAAGTCCTCATCGTTCATAGACACCAATATGTTGGCCAGGATGCCAAGAGAGGTTCCAATGCCCTACAACATACACAGACATGTAGAGCAAAGGTTTTTAACAGTGTGTAAACTGGGTTGTGCATGTTTACAGGCTCACAATATGGGAACTGTGATGACAATATTGTGGTTGTGGATTGAACCTTTTTATCAGGTTGAGGAAGTGTGTAGTAGCCGACCAGAGAGGCCCAGATTAGCTGTGCAGCCTCTAGCCACAGGCCTGGAACAGAGCACAAAACAGCCATGACATCAATATATCAGCGGAGGAAGCTATTTTCTTTCATTCGGGGGAAAAAGATCTTACCTAGCTTCTGCAAAATCATTCCACGTACTTGAATGCTAACAGCCTGCACAAGAGCCCGGTCACTCTTAGAGTGGTACACCCAACAACCTGCATGAGAAAACAAAAGATTTGATTTTTTTATTCAGCTTGTAAAAAAAACCAACAGGATACAGGTTTGTGATTTAAGGCAATTAGCATAACAATAGCACGTACCTGTGGCCCCGCTATTGTTAATCAGACTGCTCAGTATGTATTCTGCCTTTTGTAGTTTGCCTGCAGGGAAGATAATTGTAATGTTTATCCAGCTCTGTATAACGCACCAAAACATCAAACATATCTATGACAATGTGTAATGATGACAAAGCCTTCTCACATATCCATGTTATGAGTATGCATCAACTAAAGAATGTCATTGTATTCAATAAAAAGAAAAATACATAAATAAATTGGCCTATGACATACATATATCCTGAAATAAATAAATAAGGTAATACATATATAAATGTAAATATAAATATAAAAATTAGCCAATATAAAATCAATATATATATATATATATTGATGAAGTGATTTGATATGGCTCATTTATATATTTATGTTTGACTTTTATTTTTTTCAGGGGAATGTCACATTTATTTCCCTCTCTATTTATTTCCACTTCTTATCTTAATTTCATAGGCAATTTTTATTTATTTATTTATGTGTTTATTCATGTATTTAATTTGGAATAAAATGGCATTCCATAATGAACCACTATTATGTCCCAAAATAGTGATTAGCATGAAGTGTTCCTCATCCGTTCACATTTATTGAGTGCCAGTAGCTCGGCTACAAGGGCATAGTTAATGAGCATCATTACTCAATGCCAGAGTGACTCGCTGAGCAAATTCAAATTGTGCTCTCGCGAGAACTCTGGGTTTCCAGGGTAGTAGCTCCCCACAAAACTAAAAAAAGTAATGAAGTACACTCAAAGCCACACAGTACCAGAGTTAACGTAGACTCTGGCCTGTCGTATGACCAGCTGGGGGGCCACGGGGGTGTCAGGGTGGCGTCTGTGGAGCAGCTTGGCGATCTTGAGCAGCCGCCTGGACTCGTCCGTCCAGTAGAGGAAGCGGTCGACTAGGAAGACCACCGCCAGTGCCGTGCGTGCCTCCTGAGCCGCGATGGAAGCCTTCAGGAGAGCCTGGCAGCAGGGCAAACATATTTAGTGAATATTTATTTTCAGTAACAGCACATATAAACCGTTACTTAGCGGTGTCACTGTGTTACCAGTAGCGGAGAGAGGTGCTTGCTGATAAGGTCGCTGAGGTTGGTCTTGTCTTTGGCATTGAGTGACTCTTTATACTGCCACTTCTCCGGCACAAAGGGCCACTTCATTTCCATTGCCTCCTGCAGGAGAGAGGCCAGTTCTGCACACAACGAGTCTACAGGAAACAAGAGGGATTTCGTCAATCCAATTAAAAGTGTGTGGCAGTGCAAAAAATAAATAAACGGACAACACCTGATAACTTTTTCTTAAAGCTTTTCTATCCTTCCTTTGGTACGGACATGCTATACTGTATGTGGGCACTGGGAAGGCAGAGGGACTGTCTTATACTGAGTTTAGGAGGAGGTTTATAAGGAGTACTGCCCCAGCTTTCCCTACTGAAAGGCATTAGCAAAACAAAGGGAAATCCCCTCAAATTCATGGCAACTCCACGTTGGATTCACCGAGCCTTTGTGCAGAATGCCTTTGTCCCTCATTCACAACACAAACCAATATGTGTGGACCTTATGTAAACGTAATTCCACAAACAAATCTCCTCACCCAAATCCCAATCCGACGTCCTTCCAGGCCCAAATGAAAATTGAACAAATAGCACCATCTTGTGTCTGACCTGAGCAGCTCCAGTAGTTGTGCCTCTCTGCCTGCGTGGGCTGGGTGGGCCGCTGAGCTGCTGCCACTACTCCGAGGCACTCGTCCAGTAAACCCCCCACCTCCTGGCTGCCCATTCTGGTCAACAGATGTTGTAGCTGTCGCCGTGGGATGAAAGGATGTCCTCTGTTCTTGGCCTCTTTACCCCCTGGCCTGTTCCTGTATTAAAGCTGTGTTAGGCACTTTATTTTTGGCGTTGTGGGGCAAAAAAAAATGATATAATTACACAATTACAATTACATAATAATCTTTCAGCATACTGGTTTGAGAGGCAAAAGGTCTGAGAGAAAACTAGACTTCTGCGCATCCTCTCGGCTCTGTTTTCAGGCTTTAGAAAATCTAGCCAGTGATGGGAGACTTTGGCCAATCACAGGACATTTCATGGAGCGAGCGCGTTCCTACTGGCTGTTCTGTGCATGCATTGCCCCTGCAAAAGTGGGGAGAGGGAGAGCTACAGGAACGAGGTCTCATTCTACTATTTGAAATGCTGGGTTGCGTCTGAAATCGCATACTCTGCACTACACTAGCACTAGTTAGCGTTAACATACTTCTGTGTAAATAAACCATAGACAGTATATAAACAGTAGTGTGTATCTTTTCGGACGCGCTCAGCTGTCATTTTCAACGTCACTTCCTGCTGTTGAAGACGCGTAACCATGGTAACCCCCGCCGACCTCCGCTCTAGCGGCATCGCCAGATAATGCTTAAATTACTGAAAGAGGGGAACACCTAGACCAACAGTTGTTGAAATATATACAAATGTAAATTAGAGCTCCTTGGTTACCGTCTGTCTGTTATGAATGAACGTTACTACCCGATGCATTGTGGGATATTTATGCCGGCGTAGTGTGCAGTATTACTTACTGTAATATTGCAAGTGTCTTATGCTCATACATACCGTTAGTACATTCATGTGGATTGTTTATTTAGTATTTTTTCTTTAATTGTCCATATTATTCATGTGGATTTATTTGTTATTTGATCATCCTGTTTATGATAAATGTGTGTGTATGTTGTGTGTGATGTCTGTAAGCTATTGGGACCTTGAATTTCCCCTTGGGGATCAATAAAGTATCCATCCATCCATCCATCCATCCATCCATCAATAGTATGCAATTCACGTACTATTGGTTTCATACTAAGTTTTCGGACATACTAAAAAAAACTCACATTATGTGTTAGTATGGAATTTTGGACACAGCCCTGGCGTTATTTACTTTTTTTCATTTTTAGCCTTCTACCCACTGCAGCTTTAAAGTGATCCAAGAAGGGGGATCCCGGGGAAATGCCACACTGCTGTTGAGAAAGGATTGCACGATCAGGTCTGTTTGTAAATTTCAAAACATGAGACATTCAATCAATACATAATCAATAAAAAACTCCATTTCAAAAAAATATAATAAAGCCAATTCCTGTCCTGTCCCATGTATATGTACAAGTAATGTCTTGTAATTGTTTGGACAGTAGTCGACACATTTGCTGATGTTTCTGTATTCCCCTGAAACAATGTCCCAGGTAAATGAAAACCATTTTACGGTCCTTTAAGAGAGTTACAATGGGTCTACTCTATTTAAATAATATGTGACCATTAAAAGCTCCGGCCCACCTTCAACCTGAGCAGAGTCAGTTCTGAAAACACCTGTGTGGCTGTTCAGAGGCTTTAACAACATTGACTTCATAGTGAACCATAATTACTTCAATAAGTAGGCCTATATTTCAAAACTTGTCATATAGCTTGTATGTACACTCATTTGTCAAAGTTATTTAGGTGTAGCATAAAGAAAACACACAATATCATGGGGTATGATAAAGATGTTGTAAGTATAGCTAGCTACTGTAGCCTACTTTGACAGCGAAAAATAAAATCCACAGACATAACTCAACAGGAGTGGAAGTCAATGTTGTTTATGTCGTCGCATTTAAAATAACTCTGCCCCCCTTAAACGTTAAGCTTACACGACTCCCTGTCCCTCTTACTAGGATGTCCGAATGATAACATATGTTTTCATTAAACAGTAATTAAACAGCACCCACCCGTCTTCAAGTTTGTCCTCGTCTTCCTGGTAGGGCAGTCCTATGCGGTGCTGCCTTCAAATAATGTCGGAAATATCGCAATTCCAACTGGAGAGAGCTTGTTGCACGAGTCCTTGCACTCTTCAGTGATGAGGTGTGCGATTACGGAATTTGAGGTGTTGTACAATTATAACAATGAACCAAAATCAGTGTTTAACTTTTGATCAAATACACTTTCTTAAATTATCTTAGCAATAGGCTACACTCTGCATTCTATAGGCTGTGTTTAGAGTTATTAGGCTATACTCACTTAGGCCCGCATGAAATGTCGTTATAAAGATAATATGAATTATGTGTGCAATAGTTCTGTGTTTTGTAAATTGTCCATGGATGTTTTTTTATTGCTTCTTTATATATATATATATATATATATATATATATATATATATATATATATATATATATATATATATATATATATTTTTTATATTTACTGTTTTTCCTTTATTGCATATTCGATTTGTAATTTAAACCTACTTATTTTTATTATATTTTAATATGTCCCTTGCATTTTATGGTTATCACTCACTTAGTCTCGATTGATTGCCAGACCTATCTCCACAGCATTGTTGAGTGAACGCAACGTGTGACGTTACAATGGGCGAAAATCCTATTCCAAAAAAATAAGAAAAATGCAACATATATTTTCTCTATTTGTCATGCCATGTTGTACATGGGCTACATTCATTAATCAATCAAGTCATTAATTAATTGATTGATTAACAAATACGTGCATTCCCCATTCTACCACTGCAGCAGAGCTCTGCCTTTTGTTTAGCCCACTGAAATATAAACATATTCAAACATTCCGAAATGTATGAGGTGTATGTGAAGGCAGCACAGACCTGGAAGTGTGGACATACGTGAGGTTATCAAGAAATGATTGATATCTGACAAGACGCATTAATATTGCAGAGCAGCGACCACTATGCTGGATTGTTGTGGATGGTGTGTAATGATGCGAAAGCAGCACACACACACACACACACACACACACACACACACACACACACACACACACACACACACACACACACAACAAGCGCGTGCAGCCCGTGGTGCTGCTGTGCTCCTACCAATAGGCGGGACTGTGGCTCTGCAGTCGGACTGCGAGCTGCACAGCTGGGACGTGAGCGTACGGGCTGGCACGCGGTCCAGCTGCGGCCAGATGACTGCGCGCAGCTGCTTTCTCCTACACCAACACACATCACATCCACAAGTTGCTTCCGAGCTCGCCACGAGATGACTTGTGCACACTGTAGGGTTTAATGTGCCGTAAATAAAAAAAGAAAAACCCCCGCAGAGCGCATTCAGAGACACGCCAGCATCAACTCCGAAGAGGGATCCGAGTGCAATATTTTTTGATGAGTTTTTTTGGGGTTCCATCATCTGCGCCTGTCTCCCTCCGCAGGACCCTGGTGTTCCCACTCCTCAGCCAAACAGGCTTTTTAAGTGTGATGTAACGCTTTTCATCTCAGCAGCTCACTCCACAACTGTTAGCACTGTCGCCTCCTCTCTCCCAGAGCATGGGACCCTTCAAACTCTAAAAAGGTAAGAAATGTGTCATAACGTGCATATTAGTAAGCCGAGGCTAGGCATTTTTACGCATGGCGGGTTTCAGATGGCTCTCTTTTCTCGCCTGCTCAGGCACTTACAGTATATTTAGAAGAAACCCGCCACAGGGTAATGTGGCGTGCCTGTCTTACACTCACACTCCTTGATCACTTGAGTTAGTAGGCTACGTGAGTGTACGTGTGTATTGTTGTATTGTAACAGTAGATAAGGAGGACTTCTTGCACCATCAGCCACAGCGAAGTCAGAATTTCACGGTGACTCATTAGGGAGTCATGAGTGCGCTTTGTACTTTGTGTTGGGAAAAAAAAAAAAAAAGTACCCCAGCTGTTGTGCTCCGACTTGCAGAAGACAGAAGTTGCAATCCAACATCTGTCCATTATATCTGCTAGCAGAACCAATGCAAATGACGGGTCATTGCACTGTTATTTCCAGGAAGAGGCGCATGAGTAGAGGAGGATGGAGGAACGCCTGTTCCTAAAATTAGATTGAGGGAGCGGCAGGATCTTTATCTTGCTTGACTGGGATATGAATGATGGTAAGCAAAAGCCTGCAGGCATGCAACGTTATGGCTTGAGCCATCTGGGAATGAGGAAGGGGGCGGAGATGGAAGTTATCTGGCCGAGGTATCCATCAAATGGCACTGACACTAGAGCCCCGGCAGCTCAGCTAATAACCAGTAAACACCTGATGAGATTTGGCCATAAACTGGGGGCTGTGTCCCAGCTCAGCGTGACTCAGCCGTGGCTGCTGAATTAAACAAGCGAGGGGTCAGACGTACCTTTCCTTCAATCAGTCAACTCATTACCAGGCTGCAGCTGTCTGACTGCAGTGAATCAAAGTGATTTTCTCCCACCGGCCTCAAAGCAGCGGGGGATTACGAGGCATCCTTAAGTGCTGATTACTTTCTCTGCAAAGTGTTTGCTTGTACTTCACCCCTGCCTTATCCACCCATGCTGTGATGTCAGAGCAGAGGGATTTGACTTGGAAGCTGTGACCCGTCTGCCTGTCTGGACATTTGAAAGTCTTAGCAGCTGTAGCTTTGCAGCCCATCACATTCTTGTGGGAGGGGAAAAAAGCCACTTCAGTGTGTTTCAATGTTGCTGATCTGGCCGGAGCTGCGTGCTGCTGATTAACCGCTCCTTTTTTTTTTTTTTTTTTTTTATATTGGACAAGCTCGCTTTGTGTGCACTTGTTCATCCACATCATCTGATTAAGAGGATGCAAATGTGGCAGACATCCACAGCAGCCATCACATATGACAGGCAAATGTGTCACCAAAGCACAAATCAATAGAACAGTTAGTCCAAAGTCCATTTTATCAGGCCATAGCTTATATGGTTAGCAGTTACTTTACAGTAACTTCTGGTCTCACATACCCAACAGGTGAAGTGGTGCTTGAAAAAGAAGAAGAAAAGATTTCAAGGATTAAGAGCAGCATTGTGGTTAAATCAAGTAGCCTGGACGAGATTTACGAAAAAAAAAACAAACATGCTCCTGCATGTCCATTTCTCCTTTCTCTCCTCTGCTGCCGCAGTGCAATTACTTCAGGGCTCTGGAGCGGCCACCCTTGATATTCAGCATCACTTCCAGCCACCTCCTCCACCTCAACCTGCAGCAGTGTTGCACTTATCATGAAAGCCAGCCATAATTGGATCCAGGGGCTGCTGCTTTATGCCAAAGAGACCAAGAGCAACACATTTGGGAGGAGAAGCAAGGCAGAACAGAGTGACAATAGTGAGGATGGGCAACAAAACTCAATCAACACGGGAGAAAAAGCAAGCAAGAAAAAGAAAAATAATTACAAAGAGCAGACAGGAGCTAAGCCAGACGCGTGTGCTGAACGTTCAGCACACGCGTACGGTCAAATGCACTTTCGGCCTCGGCCCGCTTTCTGCCTTCCCTATCTCACTTTTCATCAGCTAATACCATCTTTCTCTCCCTAATCCCTGTGATACACTCCTAGTTACCTGGATCGACCTTTCTCACCTTACCTGCTTGTCAATTGACAACAGGAAGGTACTCAATATCTGCACCAAAGCTTTCTTCTGAACTAGTTGTTGGTTAGGCCTGGGTATTCTATGAAAAATTCCGATACCGGTACCAATACCAATAAAGTGATGTTGATACCGGATCCTGAACAATACCTTTTTTCGATACCAATTTTTATAAAATCCATTTTAACAAAAAGAAATTACAACATTTCTTTTTCAGCTCCCACCACGTGAGCCCCCGTCTCTCTGTGCGTAACGTAGACTTTCTCCTGCCTGCCTTTACAGCGTGTGACGTTTGACAGCCAATCACAATCATAATTAGATCTTGGTAGAAGCATGCTGCAGGCTTATAGGCTGACGCTGACGCTGATGAGATTTGCTCCTTAGGCCGGCTACACGCTGGCTGTGTGGCGTGAGCGTGTCAGCCGCGTGGCGTGTCCGTTCATATTTCGGCTCCCATGTTAACAGGTCAGAGCTTACACACTGCCTGCCTGACACACATGTCTCAGCCGCGCCGAAAACACGTGCCTGCTAGAAATAGAACCGACGCCTAATTTTCACGCGATTAGGCATGTTGGAAGCGTTTTTCCAGGCAAAATAGAATACGCATATTAATAAATGACATGTTGATGTTTGAAAGTCTCTAGGTTTTGATATAAATGCAGATATGAATGTAATAAAAAAAGAGAGATTTTCTAATATTGCACCTGTCAATACAGAACAAAATATTCTGTAGCCTATTTTGCCGTGAATACTGCCGACGTTGTCTTTGCTGCAATCAGATCAGTATATATTTATGTTTAACATGTTATTTCATTTTATCAATGGGAAACATACATGTGTACAGACACGTTTCTGGTGTGCAAAGACATAGAAAAATCCACGCAGCTGACACGCAACAGTAACTCCACGCTCACGCCACTCAGCCAGTGTGTAGCCGGCCTTTAGGTATTGAAATTTAGTATTGAATGACGTGCCTTTTTCCTTTATACTAAGGAGGTAATTCGGTCTGTGCCTGAAAAGTATCGAATTCGGCACCAAGCCCTAATTGTTGGGAGTGTTTTTAAACTGATTTAAACACCAGAAAAGAGAATTTAGAGACACACAGCATAGGCTGAGGTAGATCCTACAACTATATTAATAAATTAGAGCTGCACAATACTGTATATAGTTTCTTTATCATCATCGCAATATCAACTTGTGCAATAAACACATTGCGAAAATCTGCGACATATTGCCAATAAAACTCCAACACAGAGAATATGAGTGGAAAACTGCACTTTAAAATGCAGCTGTCATTCTTTTTTTAGTGCTAACTTTTATATTCAATTCAAAGTTCAATTTGTTCAATACAATAATGTTGGAAATGGTTTCCTTTCGTTTGTTTTAAATTCAACAAGCAACTTGTTGTATTGTGGCAGAATACTGATCGCAGCAGAAGTGAGAACACTTTGATATCTGTTTATTTATCGCGAGGTATATCGTTATTGCGATATTCAACGTTATCGCATATTTTCCTCAAATGATCTAATTGTGAGTGGATGTGACTTCACTTAACGCAAACAGGTTCACTTTTAAAACTTCCCCCAATGGTTGATTCCATAATGATAGGCCTAGTCATCTCTACTCTTTCTTTGTCCCTCGGTGGATCTTTCTGTTCCACAGTCACCTCTTCAGTTCCCATTAAAGGGCACAGACCATGTAAAATCTCAGTATGTCAATGCACCTCACCTTTAAAGGCATGGCTAGAATGCAGACACAGAAGAGTGGGAGACATAGGAGGGGAAGGTAGCTGTTGAGGGAAAGTGTTGGACCTGAAGAGCTATAAATCAAGCTGTGGCTGGAATTAAATCAGTCAGGGGGAAACGCAGTAGTGGATCAGGCTGGTGGGAGGGCGGATCGAAACTGCCTTGCTGCTGTATCTAAGCTAGTGTAGTGATTACTTAAGGCAGTGAATTAGCAGTGATGGTGATTGCATGGCTGTGATTAGTTAAGGTTTCAGTTGACTGGCATTATTCTGTGCTACAGGTGTTAGGCGCGTCTCACTTTCAGAAGGGGAATCCGATTTGTTTTTGAGAACGCCTGTGGTTTACTGCACCTGCAATCAAAAATGTGCATTCATTTCTTTACTTTTTGTTCTCATCGGTCTGTTTGCATCCTGTTATCTCCCACACTCTTTATCTGAATGTGCGATAATGAATGGAGCAGGAAACTGTGGTGTTTGTGCTAGGCTATAGCCTGGTCTGCTCAGGGATGCAAGCTGTTTTAGGGAGACAGATAGATATAAACAGGAACTAGCCAAGGCTAACACTGTTAGAGAAAGCCTGCAGGGGGAATGAAGAGGCTGGCTGTGTGAATGAATGTGAAACTCCTGGCGTACACATATAACACGAAACTAGTTCATGACTGCTGTTTAAAACCACTGTGTAGCTCAGCGAACACCAACCTGACAGGAAGGAGGAAATGAAGCAGATAAACACAGCAAAGAACAAATTAGTCTCTAGAGATGTACAGTATGTGCCCTGCTCTGTAAAACACACACACGCACGCACACACGCACACATGCACACACATATACACACACACACACACACACACACACACACACACACACACACACACACACACACACACACACACACACACACACACACACACACAAGTGCGTCTCATTATCTTTGTGGGGACCCGTCATTTACATAATGCATTCCCTTGCCCCTTACTCTAACCTTAACCATCACAACTAAATGCCTAACCTTAACCCTAACCCTCAACCTAACCATAACTTAATTCTAACCCTAATCCTAAAACCAAGTCTTAACCCTCAAACAGTAAAGCAGTCCAGACCCTACAAGTATACTGGACTCCAGGACCCCACAAATGTAGTTAAACAACAACAACACACACACAGACACACACACACACACACACACACACACACACACACACACACACACACACACACACACACTTCTTAGAAAAGCTGAATTATGAAAAAGGAAGGATTGATTCCAGCATAACTAGGTGCCTGAGCCCAACCAAGGGCTGTTTTTTTGGGTGGATGTTTTCCTGCAGCTACACTGCCTTAACCTCCCGTGTGTCTGCATGGAGGGTGGGCCTCTGGTGCCTCCGGGTAATGGAATGGAAGCTTGCTATTAAAGAAATAGTTTAACATGTTGGGAAATATGCTTATTCACATTCTTGCCAAGAGTTAGATAGGAAGATAGAAGGAACGCTAATAAAAAACATCTCTAAATGGACTCTGCCAGCAGCTGTTATCTTAGCTTTAAAACATGTTTACCAGGCAACCAGTGGAGACTCCAGGAAGTTACTGGTCCCAGGCCAAGCATTGTTTAGCACTTTTGTATTCATTAACCACACCAGATATAGCACGTTATCTGGTCTAACAAGTGCTGGCAGGTTTGTCTTTATGCTAAGCTAACTGGCTGCTGGCTCATATTTACTGAACAGGCATGAGAGTGGTATCTTAGCTTCTATCCTATCATCTAGCGCTCTGCAAGAATGCAAAATAATCACATTTCCCCAAATGTCAAACTATTGCTTTAATTTGTGGAATTCAGACATTTTCCCATAAATCATAAGTTTGTATCCTCCATAAATCTGATATCTAGCAAATGCATTCTTCTTGCAACATGCAAATATTTCAGATTACTGAACTGTCATTACATGGAATATTTTTGCCCCAGATGAAACACTCATAACCACAGGAAGTGATGTTCCTGACATCAGCATTGCAGAAAAGCAGAAAATGACTCCTGACCTGTGCATGTTGTGAAATTATCAGACGGTTGGCAGAAGAGAAACAGACTCTAATCTATTGCAAAGAATGATGTGTCAAGTTTGGTCTTTTACACAATGTGCCATGTGGCCTCAGCCTTCAGTCGTCACATGGCGAGATGGAAGTTATGTGTGTGTGTCAGGGAGAGAAGTGAAAAGAAGAACCTCTAATATAGAGAGAACACTACCTAACAGCAATGTATTCAATTAGATGAGAACGTTTCTAACACGTTAAAGAAAGAAAAAAGGGTGGGCACGCAGAAATATACTTGCCACATCTCTCACACGCATACCAACAACACCCTTCCGGTATTTGTTATGAAGCAAACTTTCGCATCTGGTAAAAGGGCAGAAGTTTTAGCAGGAAGCCTCAAAACAAAGCAGTAAAAACAATGTGACACATTGATACAGTAAGGGGGAGGGAGGGTGGGAGGCACATGCAATGCCCTTTCTGTCCCACACATGACACTTTTCATTTGAAGTCAGAAAGTTGAGATGTGGGACATGAGAGTGTGCCAGATGTGGAACAGGATGCGTGACTTTTTTTAGTTTTGAAGGACGTAATAAAACATTACACTCTAGCAGCTGCTCTGTCCAAGCAACACATTGTGAAATGCGCATATTTTCCTAATCCTAAGAGTATGAAAAAGTGCTGCTTGCCTCCTTCACACACACACATATATATATATATATATATATATATATATATATATATATATATATATATATATATATATATATATATATATATTTAGCTTTTGAGAGAGGGATTCAAGTTGCATTTTTGTTCTTCCTCCTGTGTTTTCCATCATGACTCTCCCTCCCTATTTGATATTTTGCCCTCTTCAGCCAACAATCTCTTTCCATGTTTGACTGGGCTGAAGAGAGGTTGAGTACGCTCTCTTCCTGCCTTCCTTTATCTCCCCTGTCCTCCTCTCCTCCCTCCGTGTCACCCCCTCCGTCCCCCCCTCCGTCCCTAAGGAGCAACTGTAGCTGCTAATCTCAGTTCGCAGCCGGTGCGCCCCCACCGATGTGGCATTCAGCGTGTCCAGGGAAAAGGAAACGTTTCCCTTCCTGCTCTCAGTACCCTGCAGTCTGTAAATAGAGCCTGTCAACAGCTGCTCTGTAGGCCCCTCTGGAGAACTAAATCTGTCCCATCATGCACCCTTGCTACAACTTCCTGTAACAAACTAGGGGGTGTTAGGCAAGAGATATGTGTGGTGTGTGTGTATGACACGAAGAAGTGGTGTCTGTGTGGTTTTTCAGTCTTGTAATTTCATCCACATGGCGTCACCAGGCTGAAAAATGAGATAAAGCTCTAAAATGCAGATTACTGGCTCTCACTTTCCAAACTTGGGTTAAAGTTACAGTAAATGAATGATCATATTCATTTGAGACATAAGATTTTTTTGTGGTATCTTCCACTATCAACCCTTAAACTACATTTACATTTTGCCACCAAGATGGGTTTGTTCTAAGGCTAAAGCGTTTTTAGTTGTGGCATATGATGGAGGAAAGGAAGGAAATCTGACATTTTTTTAAATGTTTCTAATTAAAGTATGTAACATGCTTACATTACATACTTAAACTTAAACTACATAACATAAGTTATTTTAATCTTAATTGTGATATTATTCTAAACTTTACCAAGTAGTTTTGTTTCAATTCAGGTTTAACGTTAACCACGTTTAAAATAGCGACGTTTCACAAAGTGCACTGGTCAGAAAATAAAAAATAAAAACTGGAGAATATGTTTCCCTTGAAACATAATTGAAAACGCAGTTTGATGTATTGGGATGTCATTTTTAGGGACAGGGTTGTATATTGAGGTCTTTACAAGACTTGTAGCTCTGTTAACGCTGTGCTTGCTGTCTGCATGCTAACACGCTCACATTGACCATGCTATCATGCTGATGTTTAACCAGGTACTGTGTTTATCATGTTCACTATCTGGTTTCAGTGTGTATTTTGTTGGTTTGTGGTCATAAACCACAGGAGTGGATGAATAGTTTTGACCTGATGGTGACTCTAGATGACAAAGTCAGTGCATCACGTCAGTCGTGTGGCTAAAATGCTGGAGCTAGAACCTTTTAACATGTGCCGGCCTTATAGCTAATCAGAGTGAATACATGCATCCCTATCTTTTACCTCAGGACCATTATCCATGAAAACATCAATCAAACTTGTTTTACCCAAATGCCAGTGGGGAGGGAATGAAACTGAATCGATGGCTGTATGGAGACTGTGCATCTGCTCTGCGTATTTACTAGCATGGAAATGAGCCCATTATGGGAATATCAATAGCAGGATGGATGTCATTATCTGTGTGTCTGTCAGTGTCTGATCATCAATCAGTGCGAGTGTCAATTCCAAGACATAAAAAGATTTTGAAGATTTATGCAGCCAGTTTCCTTCTAATGTGTGGGCTTTGTAAGAAGGCATACTTAGCAGAGCCTAATGTGATTTAGGCAGGGACAATGAATCTATAAACACCCTAATTTACTCCATTGCATAGAAAATATATACTCACTTTACACATGCATTTAGGAACTGCAGATAAAGCATTATATTTCATATTGTATTTGACTTTTTACAAGTGAAAAATGTGTGGGTGTGCCACAGGTCAGCCCTATCTGCTAAAAATAACTTTCCCATAATAACAAAACTGCATTCTCAGTTATGTTTGGAGGGAAACATATATTTTGTCCCGGATTTCATTTTATACATCACACATTTTAGTTCTTATTACAAATACTTTCTAATCAAAGTCCGCAAAAACCCATGTAGAGATAAGGCTGTTGTAGATGGATGGGTCAAACAAACACTTTCACCCAAGAGACAGCTGTTCGTGTACTGTGTGAAACCAAAAGTTAGCGTTGACTTGTTTATGCAACATACATAACCTACATCACGTACTTAACTTAAATGATGTAACCAAAGTACTTATTTTTACCCATCATCTCTTTCAAGTAGTTTTGTGTAAATTCACAACATGTTTAAAACAGCAGCTGTTTTCACAATGTGTGCCAGCCACTGGAAAATACGTTTCCCTTGAACCATAATTGAGAATGGAGTTTCATTGTATGGGAACGCAATTTTTTAGGAGACGGGGTTGCACAGGTATTATGAAGTGGCGAACAGTTTTCATGTTGTTTTATGGCTACTAAAGTGAGAATGAGAAGGACGGCAGTGAGAAGGTGTCTTTCCGTGTCAAGCCGGAGGATCTGACATTTTCAGTGCCCACGAAACCAGCAGCACACTACAGATTCCGCATTGCCAGGATTGACCAGGCACCCTTCAGCTTCCCTTTATCCCCGCTGCGCCCCAACCCACCCCTAATCTGCCTGATCTATGGCCCTGGATCGTCGTCACCAGGCAACCAAGGATGACACCAAAAGCTCTCACAGCGTGCGTTACCTAACAATCGATTTACGGTAATAGAAACATGATCAGAAATCATGTGGGAAAAATACTGAAAGAATTGCAGAAAAGGCAGAAGGGGGAGGCTGTTATCAGTCTCTGAATCCTCCTCAAAGCACGGAGAGGCTTGTTCTCTGGGTTGCGACAAAGAGCTCTTGTCAGCGGGATGATGAATGGACAGTAAGACGGTATCATCATCAGCCTGTGCCGCAGTGCCAGAATAGACTCTGTTAAAAGCAGGTTCACCCTTTGCACAGGTGGCACTGTAACCCATCCTAAGCAGATGTCCTTGAGGACAGACTGTTCTGAACTGAAATGCAAAAAAATGCAGAAGCGAAAACGAGAAAATCCATTTCAGCACAGATCTGGATGGCTTTTATTAATAATGGCTCTTGTTGTGCGGCAATAATACACTTTAGGGCCCCTTCCCTTCGGATTATATTCATGACATGTGAGCAGTGGTGTCTGTTTTTTTTCTTTTCTGTTTTGTTAGTCAGCTGTCACAGGTGGGTTTTTTCTTTGAGGTTTCAGACATACAACTCTATGGCTCTATGGCTCAGAGACGCATTTCCTGTGGTGACCTTAACATTTTCATATGAACTTTCAGGTCTATCCATAGCTATATATATATATATATATATATATATATATATATATATATTGCACATATTGTATTTGTATTTGTACTCCATTTTGTTGGAATGTTTTAATCCAAATCTGATCTTTTTCCTGAACCTAACGAGTCGTTTTGGTGCCTAAAATTAAACTGTCATCGCCGCATGACACTCAATTTTTCTGGCATAACTCCACTACCATGGCCCCTGAAAGGACCGTCATCTGGCGGTGCCTGTACCCGGCTCACAGTCACCTGTTGGCGGCTAAACAACTGCCGCTGGTAGCCGGGGTCCCGGAGCTCTGTAGAAGCTAAATCCAAAGCAGCAACTGCTGCTCGGATTTCATCGTTCTATCGCTCTATAGACTGTTTATACTGTCTATAGACTGTATACAGCACATCATTTTGATTGTGGTCCTGCAGTCTGTCATTTCTTTACACTTTCTCTCTCCATGATCTGACCCCGTTCTTTATAAAGGCACAGATTTGAGGTTCAGTATGTTCTCTTTCCTCATCATTTCACTCTCGCTGTATGACTGATGATTGAAGCTTTAGGGCTATACTTCCCTCTCTTTCTCCATCTTCTCTTTTCCCTCCATCCCTGCAGAAATGTGCGAATGTGTGTAGCTGAGACAGCTCGTGAAGCCTGTAATTGAGTGTGTCCGCCCACCGCGTTGCAGCAGAGACAGCGCAGGGGAAGGCTTCATTGTGTCAGGCACAATGGATACGTACACACACTCATCACACTCCGCCACAGAACCACAACATTAAACAGCCATTAGTCGATCCAGCAGCGTGCTATGTTGCAGATTATGTGGCCTAACTTTGTCACTCGAGCGTAACCTCAGCGTTACCTTCACGCTTATCAGCAACACACCAAAATATCCAGTGGCTTCTTTAATCTCCTATTTTACACCAAGATCGAGCAGCAACCGTTATAGGAGATAGGATTAGTGTATTTGACTGCTTCAGACTCAATATACTCATCCAGGATTATAGAGTAAATAGATTCCCTCAGGTTACGTCTACTTCTCTAGGTAAAAACATGTATTTTGTGCGTTTGTGTAGAGGTGTGTGTATTGACTGGGCAGTAAGATGAGGTTGCCATGGTTCCCTGCTGCGAGGACTTATTCAATCAACAAGAAAACTACAAGTACACATTTCTTTCTTAACGTATTTCTGCAACACATGTATGACACAATGCCATCATGAATGTCCAAATATTTGACTATTATATGTCTTTAATACTTTGCTTGCAGTGCGTTCTGGTTGTACACAACAAACTGCATTGGAGCCTGTGAAGGACAGATAATAAATTGTGGTTTCCTGTTATTGTTTGTGGCTTTTTATAAGCTCTTTGGATGCTTTTATATAGGCCTTAGTGGTCCCCTAATACTGTATCTGAAGTCTCTTTTATATAGGCCTTAGTGGTCCCCTAATACTGTATCTGAAGTCTCTTTTATATAGGCCTTAGTGGTCCCCTAATACTGTATCTGAAGTCTCTTTTATATAGGCCTTAGTGGTCCCCTAATACTGTATCTGAAGTCTCTTTTATATAGACCTTAGTGGTCCCCTAATACTGTATCTGAAGTCTTTTTTATATAGGCCTTAGTGGTCCCCTAATACTGTATCTGAAGTCTTTTTTATATAGACCTTAGTGGTCCCCTAATACTGTACCTGAAGTCTCTTTTATATAGGCCTTAGTGGTCCCCTAATACTGTATCTGAAGTCTTTTTTATATAGACCTTAGTGGTCCCCTAATACTGTACTGTATAGGCCTTAGTGGTCCCCTCTTTTATATCTGAGTCTCTTTATATAGGCCTGGTCCCCTAATACTGTATCTGAAGTCTCTTTTATATAGGCCTTAGTGGTCCCCTAATACTGTATCTGAAGTCTTTTTTATATAGGCCTTAGTGGTCCCCTAATATCTGTATCTTTTTAAGTCTTTTTATATAGACCTTAGTGGTCCCCTAATACTGTATCTGAAGTCTTTTTATATAGGCCTTAGTGGTCCCCTAATACTGTATCTGAAGTCTTTTTTATATAGACCTTAGTGGTCCCCTAATACTGTACCTGAAGTCTCTTTTATATAGGCCTTAGTGGTCCCCTAATACTGTACCTGAAGTCTTTTTATATAGACCTTAGTGGTCCCCTAATACTGTACCTGAAGTCTCTTTTATATAGTTTTTATGGTCCCATATCTGTATCTGAAGTCTCTTTTACAAACTCCCCTAATACTGAAACCTTTTATATCCCTTAGTGGTCCCCCTAACTCTCAGTTCTTTTAAACCTTAGTGGTCCCCTAATACTGTATCTAATTCATATTTTGGTCCCCTATTTTATGCTCCACATATCTGGAACAAACTCCCAGAAACCTCTTTTGATTCTTTTAAATCTAAGCTAAAGACCTTTTTTTTATGTTGCTTTTCTTTAAATAATCTATTTTATTAACTTTAATTTCTTATACTGCACTGTAACTTTTATTCTTATACTGCACTATCAATTTTATTCTTGTCTTTTAATGTTTTTAATTTGTTTATTATTGTTTTTTTAATTGTTTTCTAACTGCTCTTTAATGTTTTATGTAAAGCACTTTGAATTGCCCTGTTGCTGAAATGTGCTATATAAATAAAGCTGCCTTGCCTAATACTGTATCTGAAGTCTCTTTTATATAGACCTTAGTGGTCCCCTAATACTGTATCTGAAGTCTCTTTTATATAGACCTTAGTGGTCCCCTAATACTGTATCTGAAGTCTCTTTTATATAGACCTTAGTGGTCCCCTAATACTGTATCTGAAGTCTCTTTTATATAGACCTTAGTGGTCCCCTAATACTGTATCTGAAGTCTCTTTTATATAGACCTTAGTGGTCCCCTAATACTGTATCTGAAGTCTCTTTTATATAGACCTTAGTGGTCCCCTAATACTGTATCTGAAGAATCTTTCCCAAAATTCAGCCTTGGTGCAGAATTAGAGCCACTAGAGCTAGTCCCACAATGAGCTTTCCTTAATATGTGCCATTTCTGTGTCTGAAGCTATTGAGGAGAAAGGAGGGGGCAAGGTGGAGGGTGGGGGTGTGGCCTTGACCAACTGCCACTTTGCTCGTTTGAAAGCCATGATGTCTCTCTCATGGGTGGGCCAAACTAAACTACTTGGTTAGTTTACGCAACTAATCCACTTTGTTAGGTTTAGGCAACTAATCCACTTGGTTAGGTTTTGACAAATACACTTTTTTTGATATTTATACTACGTCTCCTGACTTCATGCTTAGAGGCAGCCCTGCATGCGCCTTATGACATACAGAATGTAGACAGTTCAGTTCAGTTCTTACTTATCAGATCAAAATGACTCATTACGAGTCAGAGCTGTTGATAACTCCTGGTAAATAAAACATTTTCACGTCAACTTTTGTGCTAGGTATTGAATCTCAGTACTTGTGTGAGTGCTGACCAAAATGTATCTGCAGTTTGAATTATCAAAAGGTGTACAGAGTTAGCATTGAACACATATTTTTGATCAGATATTTCCTGACAAGTCATATCTTATCTTGTTACAAGCCATAACTTCTCCAATTGTATGCTGTATGGCTGCTTGCGTTCACATAAGAGAGCCACAATGTATTGTTTTTGTAATCACTTCTCAGTCACAACGAGACATTTAAACTCTCCGCTCAGTCAGTGTTGTAATGTTACAAAGTACAAATACTTTGTCACTGTACTCAAGTAGAATATTTACGTATCTGTACTTTACTTTGTTATTTATATTTCCGGAAACTTTTACTCCACTACATTTCCTAAATAAAATGTATACTTTTACTCCACTACATTTCCAGAGGCGTAGCACAAGACCTTGGGCCCTATGCATAGGCGGTCCTGATGGGCCCCCATGTTCCTCAACAGCCCCCCACCCAAAGAAAAAATAAATAATAATAATTGGGCCTCTGTACACATGAATCTGTAGGACTAGATGTTTATAGGGTAATAACTATTAACTGTAATGCTTAGAGTAGCCTGATACACACATTTCAAACCTCCTTTCTCAACATTCTCTAGCCTACTTTGCTGTGGTTACTACTACATTTTGTTTGTTTTCTCTGTACCTTTACTTGCCAACCTGCGTACTATGGTGTCTCTCTGACCATCTGTTAATTTATCTGGCCATAGTCCTGGATCCTCTGGCCAAAACTGGTCTGCACAGCTCAGCTAACTTTCCAGTTCCTCATCTCTCATTTTCTCATTGTGGTCAGTGCAACACTCATGCTCCCCGCTGTCTTCACTCCCATCATCCTCAATCAGATGTTCTCTATTATCTTTCTCTATGAAGGATACATTTGATGTTAACCTCTTATCCTAATTGTAACTGTTACCGTTTGGCTCAAGGCCGGCAACAAAAGGGAGGTCACACACAGATAGTTAAAAGGTAGTTTATTTAACTAAATATACTAATAACACAAATTAACTAAACATAAATGCAATAGTGTGGTGTGTAAATGTAGTAGACATCAGTCGTGTTTGCCATGAGTGGATGAGTGAATGAATGGTGTGATGTGTGTTGTAAGGTGTACCAAACCAAACAAAGAACAAAATGGTGGATGGATGCAGGAGGACCAGCTGAGAGAGAGTGAGACTCCCAGGAGAGCAATCTTTTATGCCTTCTGTAAGCCACGCCCAGATGGCCAGGTCCAGACGACCCTCCCAGCTCCACCTACCCGCCCACTCCCAGTACCTGCAGACAAAGGTGCAGAACATGACAGGCAGGCAGATTGGGAAGGATCGTCACATAACCTAATATAATAAAAACACACTAAGATGTTAGTGTTACTTAACACTTTTCAGTCAAAATGGCTAAACATGGTATGTTTATGTATATTTTGATATTTGCTCACCTTTTCTCAAATCCAAAGAGGAGGATGAGGGGTCTGTTGCTACTCCACTCCCTGGTGGGACAGTTTCTGAAACTGAGGGCTGATGTGTTTGACAATGTTTCTACTAAATCTGACATAACTATAATGTTGACATGATATGTATCTACCGATGAGCTACCAAACCTATGACACTGATTAGCCTATTATTGCTAATTATAGACATTATAGCCTAATAATTCAAAATTAAACATGTTTTAAATTAGACTGTTACAATGGTGTGTTGTATACAAACAGCATTGTTAGTGTAGTTTATTTATTTAGCCTTTACCTCAGATTACATGTATAACCAAATTATCATTTGGAAGTGTATGTTCTGCTCTTTCAATGGGTTGTCTCAGTCCGTTTTTAGCACTAACGGTCGCGGAGATATTCAAGCAGTTTAGCACCATGGATTTTGTTTTTTAGTTTGTGCTCACCTCTCTTTGAAAAGAAGTCAGTTACCAATTGTTTTCCCTCATTTTGTTTTCTCTTCTTCTCCTGTCTTTCCTTTCTTTTTTGGTAGCCTGATTTGGCTTTCTTTGAGAAAGACATTTCTACAGCACTCAGTCAATCAACCAAGTTATTCAGCAAATACACTAACTTTTATTTAAATTTAAATAGGAAATGAAAATATTCAGGTAAAATAAAATATATTCCAGACTTTTCAATGGCCCTCTCTCCCCTTGGGCCCTGGTAATCAGTATTGGTTTTACCCCCAGTCCGACGCCCCTGTACATTTCCCCTAAGCATCTTAGTTACTCGTTACTACAAAATAAAATCAGAATCAGACTTGTTACACTGGAAAAAAGCAGGTTTAGCGAATCATTGCTCCTAGATTGCAAGTTAATGCACGCTCCATTCCAGTTGGTCACATAATGCTTGTTTGTTGCCAAACGGCAAAAAATAAATAAAAAATACATAGGGTTAGGGTTACTAAAGAAGAAGAGGAGGAAGCATAATGACTGATAGTGTCATGGAAGCACCTGCTGCAGGCTCTGCCGCCATGGTAACAGACGATGATCACCCTAACGACAGTGGTGATGAAGATAACGTAACACGCTTCTGGCCATAAAGTTCATAATCAAAGTTTTTTTTTTTTTTTTTTTTTACTTAAGTATATTTAATATCAGAAACTTACTTTTGATACTTAAGTACAGTAAATATTCTTCAAGACTTTTGCTCAAGTACTATTCTAAAAGGTGACTTTAACTTCTACCAAAAAGTAATTTTCTGGTAAGATACTTGTGCTTTTACGCAGTGCAGGATTGCAGATTGACACCTTGAATTTGTTGGGTCAAATCAAACCATCATATCAGTTAGGGGCTGACATTGACTGGCAGATATCCCCATTAAAATTCACCAGTTTTAAATTTAGGGTAAACACTCACTGGCTATACTGTATCTCTGCAGTGTGAAGTAGGATGCAAAATAACCGACCACACAACTATTCCAAACACGCAGCAACTATGATTTTCATTTTCTCTCTCTGTGCTTCACACAGCAATTACTCTCTTTCGCTCGCCTGAGAGGCACGAGAGTCAAACCGGAGAGACAGAGAGAGAGAGAGAGAGAGAGAGAGGAACGAGGGGAAAAGCACAGAGGAAAGGAACGATGGAGTCCATATTATCGGAGCAGTCGGCCGCGGTGGACGAGCTGGTGGAAGCGAGCATCCAAGCCTTCGGTTGGTCATTTTACACACTGTAAACTTTGAAATAGATAATTACATTTATTTCAAAGGGAGTCAATAAATGGAAGAATTGTTGCATTATGTTTTTTGTAAATCATTTGGAATCTATGTCTTCTGTAGAAATGTCTGCTGTTGGTGGTCAGACAACAACTCACACTGACTACCAAAATAGATACACACTAATTGATATCAGGTGGTGATGAGTGACATCCTATTTTCTTCTTATAGATGAGAGCGGCACTCTGAAGGATGCTTCCTTGGTCCGCATGTTTCTCATGATGCACCCTTGGTATATCCCTTCAACCGACTTGGCTAAGAAGCTAGTGCTCAAGTATCTTTCACCCTAGTTTTCTGATACCTCAGACATGTATTCTTTGGTTTCCGTCTACATTATTACTCTTACTGAAAATGGATTCAATGCCAGATCTGTTGTTGTTGTGGTTGTTTATCTTTTTTCTTTCTCCCAAGTCTGTTGAAATTGAATGGGATTTAAAAGAGTTTATTATAGTCTGAAAAGGGGAATTTGCCGCAAAGTTGCACCTTGACTTATCGATAAGATCTCAAGAGGACAGCAGCACTGCTGAGCGCCGAACAAGAATATGCCACCTGGTCAAGTAATAAACTCTTTCTTTTACCCCTTCTGGTGCAATTCCTCTCTGAACTTTGGTCTGATGATTCATTCATGGGTTTGTGAGTTTACAGTTGAATATTGACAGTAACTCCATGTTATACAGAAATTGTCTAGTCTCTTTCTATCATCATGTTAACCAACAAAAATCAAGGTCTTAAACTTAGTGTCACATTTTTGTGTAGATGTGAACAAGTCGATGTCCCTTGCACTAGTTTCCATCCTTTTCATCTCTTTGTTGTGCCTTCCAGGTACTGGATCTCTGAGTTTCCAGCAGAGTTCAATCTGAGCCCGGAGCTGGCCGACCAGATCAAAGACTTTAAAGACCTCTTGACCACCGAGGGCAACGAGAGCCAGAGTCGGCTCATTGACCTCGACAGTGTGTGAGTGAATTGGCTGCTGAAAGCTGTGCCATGTTGTCGACAGCGTGAATGAATGTCTCTGGTCTGTGAGTGTTTATGTCGGTGTGTCCTTTTATTGCCCGTGTTCTCAGTATGCAGGGTCAATGACCTCCTATTCCAATAAAAGCCATTTCTGTGTAACCTCAACTTCCCTTTACAAGGAGCACATTCATGACTTTTCCTTTCTAGAAATGAATTCTGCATGTGTTGAAAAAGTTGAAAACAGTTTTTATTAGGGCTGGGGGATATGGAGAAAATCAAGTCTCACAATATTTTTGACCAAATATCTCAATATCGAAACAATATTGTAGGGTTGACTAATAGCGCTTTCACAAAATATTTACACAATTAAATTTTTGTAAGTGGCCTGAAGTTTATACTTATACTTGTGTCTTTAAGAGAATAGCAGAGCTGGCATGTGTGTGTGCGTAGGGAGGGTGTGGTAGAGCGAGTGATAGAGTGACGGCGATTAGCTTCAGAGTTGTAGCGAGAGAAACAAAGTGTCTCCCCTGTGCTTTCTGACCACGGCGGGAAATCTGTAGCAGGAAAAGTTAAACCTCTCCTTGATTTAATGTTGTTTATGGAGAAGGAGAACCAGGAAATGAGTCGGGGGGAAATGCAATGCTACCAAGCCACGGCCAAGTGACATACATCGCCGCGACGTGTAGTAAAACTTTTCAGGGGTGCACGTCAGGCTACGCCGTAGGGTCTGTATCAACACGTACCTACGTATGTAGCCACGGCCAGTGGTGTAGTCTATGTGATACGCAGGTATACGCGGTATACCCACTAAGAAAGCTCCAGGATTTCCATATACCCCACTTAAAAATGCCCAATGACACGCAACAACATACTTTCCATTATATTTTTAATATATATTTTGAATGGTCATCTGTGGTGGTGTATGGTTTTTCTTCTTCACGTAGGCTAAATAAAGGTATTTCCACCGTAAATTGGTGCATAAAAGTGTATCCGAACACAGGAAATGAAGTCGTTGACGCTCAAAACTTCCCTGGGGGAGGACACCCAGACCCCCCACTATAATATGCCCCCCCTCCCCCCCCAAAAGGCAGATTCTGGCTAATATATACAGTACAGTATACCCACTACAATACATTAGACTACACCACTGGCCAAGGTGTAGATTTAACGCAGAAACATAAATCACTCTTAAGTGGGTGAAGGCCAATAATAAAACAGCTAGAACAGTCTGGCATGTTTAGAAAATTACATAACTTTACTGTAATGCAGCCTGTAAAACCAGGAAAATATTACACTTGCCATACAGTATTACGATATCCAAAATCTAAGACAATATCTACTCTAATCACAATGTCAATATAATATTGATAAATTGCCCAGCCCTAGTTTTTATCCAAAAGACCCAAGGAGAGAATCCGTCCATTAAATATTCTTTCTCGTCCCTCTCAGGCCGTCGTATAAATGGAAGCGGCAGGTGACTCAGCGTGTCCCATCAGTGTCCAAAAAGAGGAAGATGTCCCTGCTGTTTGACCACCTTGATTCCTGTGAACTGGCTGAGCACCTGACCTACCTGGAGTACAAATCCTTCTGCAAGATCCTGGTCAGTTTGCCCACAATCTAATGTTTACAGCTCCTTATTTCTTTGAATGCTCTAGTAATTTCACCTGCTGCTGGCTCAATAGTTGCTTAGCAATTGCGGTTCAAATCCACTTTAACTGCCAGTAATTACATTTGTTTTCTGGAAACATTTTTGCTCTTTGAGTGTTATTTTGGGAAGCAAAGGCAATGACTGGGTGTGTGCTGATTTAAATGCACGATGATAATTTATTCAAGTGTGATGGTGCTGGTGGCAAGACGGGGGCAGTGGGAGTGATTTGTCTTGGCTTTGTCTTTGTGACTCTTCTAAAAGATATTCTGGCTCAATATAAAACAAAATAAGCCATGAGAAATATAAATATAGAGCAGCATTGGTGCAGTCTATAATGATACTCTTCTGCATTTAGACTACTGTAGGTGAAAGCAAATCTGTCTTGTTTTATATTTCCCAGAATAAAGATGGGCTGTAAATCAGCCAGTTGACTGCTTTGTTATCCACAGTGCTGCCTTCAAGGACTAGTTCAACAATTTGGTAAATACACTTCCATAGGTAAATCCTTTGGACAGCGCCAAGAAATAGTAAGGCACAGAACTCCCTGTGAAAGAGTAAATTGTTGGTTTTACACATTCGTGTCCATACAGATTAAACAAACAAAACATAGCGTGTTAATAAGTGATCTTTAGAGGTGCTGGATGATGACTTTTGTTACCTTAGGATAGAGCCAGGCTAGCTGTTTTAGGCCGGCTACACACTGTCTGCGTGGCATGAGCGTGGCGTTTCTGTTGTGTGTCAGCTGCGTGGCGTTTTCTATGTCTTTACACACCAGTCTGACGCAGCGCTGCTGCTGCTAGCCTTGTCTGGAGAAATGTATGTTTCCCATTGATTTACTGCACTCAAGCAAACATCAAAATGTCATTTATTAATATGTATTTGTGTCAAAATTACATATAAACATCTTTTCCTATTCTATTTTGCCTGGAAACGCTTCCAACACGCTCGCGACAAATAGGCGTCAGTTCTATTTCTAGCATGCACGTGTTTTCGGCGTGCCTGAGACGTGCGTGTCTCGCAGGCAGTATGTAAGCTCTGACCTGTTAACATGGGAGCCAAAATAAAAACAGACACGCCACACAGCTGACATGCTCATGCCACGCAGCCAGGTGTAGCCTTACCCTTTCCAGTCTTTATGCTAAGCTAACCAGCTGCTATCTCCAGCTGCATATTTACCATACAGACATGAAAGTGGTATCATCTACGTCTCATCAGGAAAGCGAATAAGCATATATCCCAAAATGAAAGGGGAATTCCAGCACCTTAGTGTTGCACTATTATAAAGCTGGGAGATATATAGGAGACCAATTAAACAAAGAATTGTCAAAACCAAGCAGCAGAGCCTGGGATATTCTGAGTTTTGTCTCAAGTGTGGGTCAATCTCAAAAACACTGGATGCCAAATTTCCCAAAATGAAACTCAATGGTGTCTTTTTTGTGATAGACCTTTTACAACAACAATTTCTGAGGATGATTTTGAGGAAGTTATTTTTTTGAAATTTGATATATGAAACTAAATGTGTAATTCTTGTTCCTGCTTTTAGTTTCAGGACTACCACAGCTTTGTGATGCACGGCTGCACAGTGGATAACCCCATCCTGGAGCGTTTCATCACGCTTTTCAACAGCGTCTCCCAATGGATCCAGCTGATGGTGCTCAGCAAGCCCACCGCCCCGCAGAGAGCCGCCGTCATCTCCCACTTCATCAGAGTGGCACAGGTCTGTCTGCGGGGCCCTTTAAGGCTGTTTACTGCTGAGGTTTTAAGACAGAGATGGTGGGGGAGGGGGGGGGGGGGGGGGGGGGGGGGGGGGGGTGGGGGGGAGGGGCTTCAGGGTGCATATAGAAGCAGACAGACTGCCTGGAGCCACAAAGAAAGAGGGGTGAAAGTCGTAGAAAGGTGAATTAGAGATGTGACTGGGAGAGAAGAGGGAAAAGTCACGGTGAAGCCTAGATGACACACACACACACACACACACACACACACACACACACACACACACACACACACACACACACACACACACACACACACACGCGATCATTTCCCATTCTGCGGCACAAATTGTAAGAAAAAGTGAATTTAATTTAAAAAGGCTTTAGAGGTATTAGCATGTTAAGATGCCGACTGGAAGCTCTTTCGCATAATGCTGCTGTCAGAGGAAAGCGTCTCTTGGAATTAAGAAAGTCTTGTTTTAGCTGGGTAATAAGGCATTTTTTTGGCATTATCCAAAGGTTTTTATGTGGCGATTTCTTTAAGACTGCAAGGGAAGCTCAGCTTCCCCTAAAATGTCTAAAATTTAAATGGTCAAATATGTACTATTGTGTTAACATTTTATTGACTTAAACGCGTTAGAATACGTTCATCTCGAAGACGAGTTGGTTCAGAATTGGCTGACTCGATTTCCTTCTCATACATTCCCGTAATCTCAGTGCATTTCCCCGTTGAAGCCTAGCGTCCGTTGACTTGAATGGGGCTGCTTTGATCAGTTTTTTTCAGCGCTTTGAAACTAGACGGTCATTGGATAAATGCTGCGATTATGTCCCGCCCACGGACGCTCAGCGTCTCTGGGGGCCAATGGAGCAGGGGGCTGGCCTGGACACTGGGCTTCTGGGTGGTGATTGGAGGATCTGTCGAAGGACTGTATCTCCTTTTGATTTACAGCGATTTTTTACTATAAAAAGTCGCCGAAGCTGTTCAACTTCAAGCAGAGCTCAGCTCCATCGCCGATTTTACAAGTCTAGTTGAAAGACGAACTGCTGCAACCTGTTTCTTGGTATTTGCTTGGCGAAATTGCTAGCCAATTTTCATAATACATTTCATACAATTATACACAACATTCCTTGTTTCAGTTTAACCTAATTCCCACATTTCATCCTTCGAGTTTAATATTGTTTTGTTAGATCGTTTGTTCATTCATTCATTCATTCCTACAGTAGGCTAGGCTAGTGTTGTAGGGGTGAACTAGCCAGCTAGCAAACTGCACACAATGGCAGACAATGCTAATATTGTCGACCTGATTTTGGCGAAGCCATTTGAAAGTCTTCCTTATGAGGAGAAAGTTAGAATTAAACAGCAGGGTTAGATCAACACTTAAGATTGATTTAGTGCAAAAGACATCTCGCCTAGCTGCTAGCATGGCATGCCCAAATACTCTGCTTCTGACTGGCTAGTAGTCCTTACCTAGGTACTGCGCATGTGTGACTCCCAACAAAGATGGTACAGAAGAAGAGATGCCTCACTCTGTAGCTAAAACAGAGAGCTCAACACACAGGGGGAAAAGAGGAGCTGCAGCAATGTGCAATGTGAACATTATATTAAAAACGTTGTCGTGTTTCTTTAGAAATAAACAATTCACATGTAAAGTTATGGCAGTCAATGGAATGCTAACGGCGGGTGAGTGCTTGTTAGCATCATAATGGCGCCATAGGAGCTATGCTTTGTGAGGAGAGGCTTACCCCCTTGGTTACCCCAGAGAATGTCTAATAAGGGGAGAACTTCCACTCTCGGGAAAATTCCGGGTTGGTACAATGGGGCTAATAGGGAGTGAGACAGGGAGTGAACAGGCTCTCCATAGACAGGCTCTGGTTACCCACAACGTAACTGCTGCATCGCTTCCTGATTTCCCAAACTACGGAGCAGCCCGAGGCCCAAATCACAGGACCCTAAACCCTAAACACACTTGTACACATTAGACACAGAAGTATATCATGATGTCACTTCCTTGCAATTCCAAAGCACTGACTGTCAAATGACCACACCTATGATCTGTGAAACACAGCTACCAGGTGCCCAAACACATGATTGCACACCAATCAGGTTTAAGCACTTTAAAAATGCAGCAGGTCAGTCTAGTATTTTCTGTACTGTATTTTCAGATAATTTATGTTTACTGTAATTGTAACCTGTACTGGATACAGTATTTTATGTATGTCTGTTGTTTGCTGAGCTAACAGTGTTATGCACACTACTATAGTAGCTGTATGAAAACTGGGACATTTAGGTCAGCCACAGCAGTGTGTAACTGGTTCAAACCGAATTAGGTCATATGAAACATGTTTCATATGGTAACAAAATATTATTATTTTATATATATATATATATATATATATATATATATATATATATATATATATATATATATATTTTATTATAACAAAATTAGTGTATAGTCTTTGCAAGAGTGTATTTCATTTTGCAAATGGTCTGAGGTATTCTGCTAATTGGGTTTGTGGTTGTGCTAACTGTGTGTAGTGTTTTAAAAAAAAAATTAAAAAAAATAGTGCTTAAGCAATCGAAAAAAATTATCATCGCGTTCATTGTGACAGCCCTCGTAAACACCAAAGATTTCAATCTCAGAGGAAGATTCATCTTCTAGGGACCGTGGATGAATACAAATGTCATGGCAGTCCATCCAATAATGGATCAAAGTGGTGGGCCGACCCTGGAGCCATGATACTACCGAGGCTATGAATCCTCCGATACAGCCGTGACGAAAGGAAGTCCAGCCTTCTCTTTACTGAGTGCTCACTCATTCCTCTTTGGGAGACAGTTGTCATTTGCACACTGGCCTGATAAACTATTGTCAGTTAAAAAGGTCCCTCCCTTGTGTTTAAGCCCAAATGAAAGTTAACGTGAAAGTTGTATCTATCCATATATCTCTTTATTCCTATGCTCATCAACTGGAATCATCTACTGTACGGTCATATACAGGTCAATCTTAGTTTAGTCTGGTCCCTCCCTACCAATTCCCAAACAAAGTTTCCAGCTTGTTGCCTTATATGGTTCTCTGCCCATATGTCTGAACACTGCCGTCCTTTCACTACAGAGACATCCCTTTAAATGCCGTCCTGGGCTTCACTGTAATTGACATCATTTCAGTTTGATGTTATCATCTGGTCTGCCAGATGGGCTGGGATCTCCCTCTATGTGTCAATTCACTCATCTCCCCCGTGCGAGGGAGCTGCAGTCGGTTGTTGGAAAATCATTTTCATCCTATAGCCTGCAGTGCAATGGGAATGCATCCTCATTACGCATTGCCAGTCTGCTCCTGGATTGATACCCATTTTCTACCCTACCCTTCGCTTCAGCTGCAAAACAAACTTCTGTCCCTCATCATTTATTTAAGGGCGACTCAGCAGGTTTCACCACCTCTCTCTGTCTTAATACACACACCAACGACTCAGCAGATCTCTCTCTTGTCTCGCTTGTTTCACCCTCCTTCTATTAAAGTGCCCATATTATGAAAAAACTTTTTCTGGGATTTGGGGTGTTATTTTGTGTCTCTTGTGCTTCCACATGCATACAAACTTGGGAAAAAACCCAATCCATGCTGTTTTGAGTGAGATACGGGTTTCTGAACGTGTCCTTCCTTCAGTCTCCGGGTGAGCTGGTCAAAATCAGCACCATGCTATGCTAGCGCTAGCATGCTAGCGGTTAGCCCCCTCGTTCTCAATGGCAAAACACTGCTACAACACACACAAGTTCACCATAATCTACAAAAGAAGTACTTACATGTCCCTGTTCTGCAGGTATTCCACGCAAAGTTGGAAGTGCGCCCTCGTTTGGAAGAAGTCTCCCGGCTAATCCTGCCTCGTACAGGCCGAAGTTGGAGAAACAAACAGCTAGCTGATGTGATCCTTACCTAGCTACTGTGCATGTGTGAATCCCAACAAAGATGGAACAGAAGTGAGAGGTCTCACTCTGTAGCTAAAACAGAGACGTGAACACAAAGGGTGAAAAGAGGAGCTGCAGCAATGTGCAGTACAACAAAAATATGGTGTTTTTTGAAAATTAAACCGTGTAAATCTATTCCGGTCCAACCTCAAAATACAATTATGAACCTGAAAATGAGCATAATATGGGCACTTTAAACACTTGGATATTTTCCAGTGTTTCGTACATTTTTGACAGTGTAGTGGTGAAGATAGATGCTGATTCTGACCAGCCTTGATGTGTGGATAAATGACTGGGAATCACCTCCTCTGATCTCCTTTTCATCACCATAGTCGGTGTCCAGAATCATCTCTGTCTTTTATGCATCTTTCAGATTATTTTAAGTAAAATAGTGCTAGCCATAGTGCTATGTTAGCATGCAAACACGCTAAAATAAGATCAGCATGTTAGCATTGTCATTGGGAGCACTTTAGCATGCTGACGTTAGCATTTAGCTCAGAGCACTGCTGTGCCTGAGGACAGACTCACAGAGCAGCGTCTTGTTACAAGAAGGCATTGTTTAAAAAATTATGCAAGTCAAATCTGTCCATGCATGCTCATATTTATATCTTTTCACATACTCTACTGGCAGTTTAAACAGTGGGCAGTGTGTCCACATAACGATAATCAGTGGTTCCCTCTTTAGATGCAGTGCCCAGAGGTCATTTTGGACTGTGCCATTGACCCAGAATTGCTGAACATTTGGGCTGTTACATCAGAGACAGCCCATCCCATCTGGAAATCCCGTCGCCAATTCTTTGCCAATTTGAAATGCCCAGTGCGAGCACATGCAGGGACAAAAAACGATGTTCAAGCTGATTTCAAATGTATTTAGAGGCAGCACAGAAGGTAGCCTCGACATACTTGACATTTCCCAAAGCTTCCCTAAGGGTGCGCCAGTCGTGTCCCATTTCAGCTTCCTGTTGGGAGCGCATTACAAATGACTCATGTTCATTAGACTTGAGTGCACAGACTTGCGTAATAATTTAAAATGCAAAAAAAAACGTAATTCTCATTGAAAAGCTCCATTTCACAATCTGTTCTCTCTGTGTACGTGTCTGTGCCTTCAGGCTTTGATAAATAGCCACATCACCAATAGGATGACATGCGGCTACGTGCGAGTGCAGTTTGAGCAACAACGTACTCTGCGGAAGCCGGGCTGCCCTCCACACTGCTTTGCCAATTGATTCCAAAGGATGTTTGAGCTGAATCAAATGATCGAATCCGGCAGCCCTCCCACACAGCTGCGAACCCATTGATTTTCTGCGAGATGCCACGCAGGCTGAAGGGCAGGGGGGAAGCCCTGCGGAGTGCCATTCACAAAGTGTTAGCTTAAGTTTGACATGGACAGGTTAAAGCATTCGGTAATAACTCGGTGAACTCACTTTAGGTTGTGTGCGGTTGTGGGCTGCTGAACACTTTCCTCTGGCTTTATATTTTGCTTCTACTTGTTTTTGTTTTTTTTCCTGCAGCTATATCCGACTCCTTATACTGTAAATCTTTTTTTAAACCTGAACCAGCTTCTCTCTTTCGCTCTCCTTAAAATCCTTTTTAGCAGTGGCTCACACGTCCATTCACCGTCTCCTCTTTCACCCTCACTCCTAATCATAGGCATTGATTTCAGGGGGGATGCAGGGGATATGTCTGCCCCTCCCCTCCCAATATTTAGAAGAGCTAGATTTATCCCCCTCAAAATAAATGAAGGAACCCACTCAAAAGACGTAAAAATAACCCTTCAGGGGGCTCAAACATGTAAATGTATGTAAATATATGTTTTCTTCCCCCAATGTTGAAACAAAACCTACGCCCTTGCTCCTAATATTTGCCTCCTTGTCGTCCACAGAAGCTGCTGCAGCTGCAGAACTTCAACACGCTGATGGCTGTGGTGGGCGGCCTCAGCAACAGCTCCATCTCTCGCCTCAAGGACACGCAGAGCCACATCAGCGCCGAGACCAACAAGGTGCAGTAGCTGCTACCGCCCCCAAACCATCACTGATCTCTTTCTGGCATGCACACCCTGACACTGAGCACACAAATTCAATGTTCACTGCATGCCGATGCACTTAGCTAACAAGCGATATTAAATCTTGATTCAGTAATCAACAACTCCCTTCTGTGTGAGCTGCCAAGCTTCCTACACACTGGCTTTTCAGAAGCATGAATTTGAGCTACATAAATGGGAATGTTGAATGCAACTGTTGTTGGGAGAGAAACAGTCTTGTCAGTTATGTAAGTCCATCTGGAGCAAAAGTTTTCCAGAATGTACTTGATTCTTCCAAACAAATCTCTCTTGCGAGAGGCTCTCTCTTTCCTGCCAACTCTCGTCTCATCCCCTTTTCCATTCCGTCCACCCATGAATGAGCGTTGTCCTCCTGTGCTCACTCAGGTTTTTAACAACCTCATTGAACTGGTGACTTCATGTGGGAACTACAGTCAGTACCGCAAGCGCTTCTCCGAGTGCTCGGGCTTCCGATTCCCCATCCTCGGCGTGCACCTGAAAGATCTGATAGCCGTGCACGTGGCGCTGCCTGACTGGGCCGACAAAGAGAAAACGCGGGTCAACCTGACTAAGACCCAACAGCTGTACGCCATCCTCCAGGAGCTGGCGCTGATCCAGACCACGCCGCCTCACGTCGACGCCAACACGGACCTGCTCAACCTGCTCACGGTGAGTGCAGAAAGCGGCCAGAATGTGCATGTGTTAGGCCTTTAACAATTATTACATAAATTGTCTAATTGTCAATCGTTTGTTTTTTTACACAATCACAGTTTCTTAGTTTAACCGCAAGTAATTGCTAACATTCTAGGTCTTAAGGCGTATGAATGGTAATTGTTGATTTTGTTTAGATATGCCAAATTGTAATTATATAAGTACGGAGCCCCCCTGGTCCCACTTTGTCAAAAAAATTATTTATAACTATCTTGTGGCCTCAAGATACTATCTTGAGATACTATCTCGTGGCCTCAAGATACTATCTCGTGGCTCAAGATACTATCTTGAGGCCTCAAGATAGTATCTTGAGGCCACGAGATAGTATCTCGAGGCACAAGATACAAGATATTATCTTGAGGCCTCAAGATAGTGTAGAGATGTAGTGCAGTGCCATACTTCACATTCTGTGCAATATTCTCCATTTTAATATTCAGTGTGCAATATAGTTTGCTGCAGTTCTGCTTCTATTTATTAACTAGTACTGTTCATCACAATTCTGTTAATACAGTAATGTAAATCTTGTAGGCTGCATATCCATAGTCCTTTATAATTCTTCTTCATATTTGATACCCTTTATTTATACTTTTTACATGTATATATGTCACAAAGTGAAGCCAGGCAGCCAGAGTTTTGTTATGTTGTATATAGTGTGGTGTTTTGGGTGTTTTATTTTGAATATAGTGTGGTGTTTTGGTTTGCCTGGCACAGAACTGAAGACTCCTCCCAGCACACCTGAGGCAGATCTCATCAGGAGAGATGCTGGAGGAACACGGAACGCGCTCCACATTTTGATAATGAATGGCTGAGACACAAGGAGGAAAGAGGAGCGGATAGAGAGCGAAAAAGAAACGTCGTGGGACGGAGCACAGGTAGACGGGCAGGACAGCGGAGCCGGAGGACAGCTGTGGATGTTTGGAGGATCGGCGCGTTGGCGTTGTGCGAGTGTGATTTGGGCAAAAATAGAAAATCGGATTTCAACCAGTCTATAGAGAAAGGGACTACAGTCTTTACCCTTTTCTGTATGAGGGAGGGGGAAGAGGGCCAGCAGCACGCAACGTCCACTCTGCTTTTCCCGTTCGGGGCCACAACGCCAACGCGCCGATCCGCCAAACATCCACCGCTGTCCTCCGGCTCTGCTGTCCTGCCCGTCTACCTGTGCTCCGTCCTGCACTCCTGTAGCATCCGCTCCTCTTCCCTCCTTATGTCTCAGCCATTCATTATCAAAATGTTCCATGTTCCTCCAGCATCTCTCCTGATGAGATCTGCCTCAGGTGCGCTGGGAGGAATCTTCAGTTCTGTGCCAGGCAAACCAAAACACCACAGATAGCCATGTGGCCACATGTGGTCAAGATACGATCTTGTGGCCACGAGATACGTATCTTGATGCCACGAGATGGCCACGAGATAGTTATATAGTTATAGTTATAGTTAATTATTTTTGTATTTTTTTACAAAGTGGGACCAGGGGGGCTCCGTATATAAGTGATTATTGGTCGGACTATATCATTCTTAAAGTCAGAATTCTGGGATTAAACTCAGAACTCAAATATATTTTTTTCCACATGTGGCCCTAATCCTCTTCCGTAGGCACTTGACCCGCTACACGTTCATAGCAACACAAAATGACATAGGCTGTGTACTTGTGGTATTACATTATCTGGGTCACATAACAGTGATATAACCAAAAGATGTGTCCTGGAATTCATTCAAAACTTTAATTTGTTTAAAAAAGTAATGGATAAATGAATATATATATTTTTTTTGACTGAAAGAGCCAATTACATTGTTAGTCGCAATTATTTGTGAGACAATTAATTGTACAGCAAAATTTTGAATTGATACAGCTCTATGCATGTGCAGCGTCTAAGACGTTTGGCCTGGATTTAAGATGTACCTGTGAAGAACAGCTTGCACTGGGTAAAATCAGGTCCTGATTTAGATGCTGTGAGTTTGCTGCTCATCATCAAGTGCAGAATTTGGAAGCACTCGTTAACCAGCCAGACAGCAGTGAAGTAGGTGGAAAAAACGTTGAGTCCATGCGGCGTAACAGGCAGCCTGTTTGATACGCCGAAATTTGTTCTGCTGTGATTTGATTGGCTCCTGGTCAGACAGGCTGTACAGTAGCCAGCTGGGACAAAATCTGTGTACAGACAAAGGTTCCGAGATTATATCGTCGCTGTTGGGTGAAAACCTTGCATGTCCAAAACCGTTGCTTTTCAGGAAATGAAAAAAAAAAAAAAAAAAAGCCTAATTTGACATTTAAAGCTTTAGGGTGTAACTTTTTTATATTAATGGACATTCGTTATATTTAACTCATTGCCAAAGATAAAGCTAATTAAAACTATCAGCTCCACACAACTCTCTCTATATTTCTCAGTAGGGCTATGTTCAGAAGATTGTGGCGTCCGGCGACTTTCGCACGCAGAAACTCGAGTGAAGATAATGACCTCTTCTGAAGAGTCCATCATGTTTTTTTTTATTCCGCCGTGTCCTCCTTGGCTACTAGCAACTGCGTTGGGGAGGGGTGGGGGGCGCGTGCGCGATCACCAAAGGCTTGTATCATGTGGACACGCTGACAGTGTTGTTGTCATTACTTCGAATTCCAGAAACTACCCACTATAGCTACCCACTATCGGACATGCCGACAGTGTTGTTGTCATTACTTAGACATTCCTGATGGGGGAGACAGAAACTACGCACTATTGCTTTAAGATTATATTAAGCTTCTTACCGTCGGCAAAGTTAGAAGAAATCGCCTAATCACTGTATAAATATTTGTAAAACCCACAGACAGACTTAAAGGGGGACCGTAGCATTTATTTATGGAAAAAAAATATGACAACATATGGAGATACGAGGGTTCTGGTTGACAGCGGCGATGTGTAACCAAAGCATGCAGTATTCAGTTGTCTCAAACAGATATGGTCCAGAGTGGTCTTGGTCGAAATTATGTCATCTGTGATAATAAATTGCTAATTATTGAAGTTCAAACTGTAATGGACACATTTTAAAAAGGGTTACTGTATAGCATATTTCATCCTCATGGCCTCCTAATTGTCTACTCCTTTCACACTCTACACCTTCTGTTTGTATTGCAGTCTTTCTGTACAAACTTTAAGCCAGAAACCCAGATTACTCAGGTGACATCATCAGGATTATATTTTTTATTTGGGAAAGCTCCTACAGAGCCACAGAAAACATGATGCAACTGTTTCCACAGGCTGTATAGTACTCCGAATGACGAGTAAACTAAATTACAATTGGTGGAGTGTTCCTTTAAGTAAAAAAAACCACCTTCAGTGATGTGGAGAGGATTTAACCATGCGTTTATTTCTACATCTTTGGTTGACTGCTATAACACGGTTATCTGGTTGTCAAATACCTTTTTTTTTTTTTTTTTTTTTTAAGATTCATGCTTTTATCCAGGACAAAGAGTCACGACCCGCGTTTCAGCATCTCTTCAATGAACTTCACTGAACTTTAAATGGTAAACCTGCAGTGAAACCTCGGTCTGTTCCCGCATCCTGATTAAAGACTAAAGGGCTTTTGCTGTCAGAGCGCTTTGAATTTGAAACGACATAAAACAGGACCTCAGGGGAATCAGTATCTCCTTTTAAATCTCAAGACTATTGCAGTAAAGCCTTTTTATTATAAGAGACCCCATTGATACTATTACCATTACATTCTAAAGGTGTAAACATTCTACACTCCTTTTGCAACTCGCTCCACGCTCTCTGTCTCGGCCTACAAAACATCCTAGTCTCGCATTACCAGACCTTCCTCCACAGCGCTGCGGAGGAGGGTCTGACAAGTCCACACAGCATTCTGGGATGGGAGAAAAACGTGCTCTGGTTTATTGGCTTTTTTTATTTTTTTTTATTTTTAAACCAATCACAATCGTCTTGGGCTGCGCTAAGCGCCGGAAAGAGCCACGGTGCCGCTGTAAAATAGTCTTGGGAACTTGTTTTGGAGGAACAGGTGTACGTTCAAAAGTAGTTTTAGTCAACAGAAAACTCAGATTGGACAGATAGTCTAGCTAGCTGTCTGGATTTACCCTGCAGAGATCTGAGGAGCAGTTAACCATAGTCCTCACAAATCCACCGGAGGTTAGAACGCCAACACAAAGGAAGAGGAAGGTAGTAGAAGAAACCAAACACAAGCTAGCTAGCTATATGCTAATCTCTTAATACAGTACATCCATGATTAGGACGGATGCACGTTTATGTAGGTGGTGTTGTTGTTATGAGACGTCGTCGCGGGGTAAGAGGCCAAAGGCTAGAGGTCGAGGGGTGTGGCAATGACATCATCGATGCGCGGGTATGCGGCTTCGCCGTGCAAACGAAGACGCGAGGGCAGTGTTTTCGAATTTTTCCACCCTGGGACCAGTTTTCAAAAAAGTGCGTCTTCAGGCAGTAATGTAATGTAATGCCTAGATGGTGCTTGTCAGCCATTAGTCAAAATCGCATGAATCTCACATTGATACTGCATTTTGGAAATATCAGCTTTTCCATAGATGGATATCCCATTTAAGTTTTTACACCACCTCACCTTTGTAGTAATGGCCCTGTGGCTCAGCATTAAAATAAGTTTTCTCAGAATTGCTGGTTTCTTTTTAGTTACATAATTCAAAGTTTCCCCTTGCCATGATGGTCCAAAATTATGTTTAAATGCACGGTTAGCACCGTAGAATAATGGTAAAAAATAAATGACGTTCAAAGGGTGCCAGGCATCCCTAAAGGTCTGATCCCCCCCCCCCCGGACTGAGACTTTAGTTTGTTGCTGCCTGCTCTTTAGCAATGAAGCCGGGGTGTGTTTGTAAGTTTCTTGGCAGATTTTGAGAAGCTTTATGTATTTAAACAATCCCAAGAGATTAATCAATCAGGCTGCAGGTGTTAGAGTGAGATTGGTAGCTGGCTCAACTTTTTCCTCTGTGAAAATGAAAGATAACATCTTGACAGGTTTTGGAGCTGAGCGGCACCGGGGAAGTTTTTCTGGACAGAGTCAATACCCAATTATCTTATGCCAGCGCTTATGTGGGGGGCGAGGAAAGGAGATGGAAAGAAAGTCGATAAATCCTTCAAAATAATCTCTACGCAGACATGTCTGCAAATCGCACAAGTTTCCCTCCTTTTTCAGTAATCATCGTCGGCCTTTGACATGAAGTCAATTCTGTATCATCTCGGATGTGTTGAACAAGCTACGGTTAACCTTCTCCCGGAAAAATACTGTAAGCGCCACTAAATCAGAAAGCCAAACAAGAAGAAAAGCCTCTTTCTTTCTTTCTTTCTTTCTTTCTTTCTTTCTTTCTTTCTTTCTTCCGCAATTACCACTTCTACTCAATAAAAGCCAGGAAACACAATTAGGGTGAGAAAATAGCTCGGAGGAAAAGAAAAGAATTAGAGGCCAACAATAGATGCAGTGGATGATTACACCCAACAGTTGGCTGAAACATGTTGGCTGGAGCAAAAAATAAATAAAATCGATGCTGCTCTCTAACCTGTTGCCATAGTAAAAGATGTCTGTGCTTAACACGTCCTGTAATGAACAGGTCAGTGTGTGAGAAGGCATTTGTGTTAATAAGCCAGAAAATAAATAGGAAACCGAGGCTGCAGTTTCACTGAGGGTACACCACAGCCTTATTTGGTCACGTTGTGTCTATTTCACCAATATTTGCAGTTGGACTACGCCTCTAAAATGCTGCCTTTTCCTGGAATCTATGCAGGAATTTATTTGTTTTGTGGTGGAGATGAATTCTGGCAACAGTTCCAAACACTCTTTTAAAAGGATACAAAAACTACCATTGTAATATTTGAGCATGGACGCTCACTGTTCATCACGTTTGTGTTTGCAAACAGTGCGCATGTCATTATAATCCAAGCTCAAAAGGACCACTTACACGCTTTTAGAGCTTTCAACCACATTGCACGGCCTTCAATATTCTGTGATCTATTTGGAATATGATGGTGGTCATTACAGCTGCAAAGATGCATTGCTTAATCGATTAGTCGTCAACTCTTAAATTAATCTGCGACTATTTTATCGATTCAGAGTTTTAAATCATTTTATATGGACATTTCCCTGATTCCAGCTTCTTTAATATGAATATATATCTTGTAGATTCTTCACTCCTCTATGACAGTAAACTAAATATCTTTGAGTTGTTGACATTTTCTAGACCAAACAACTATCAATTAATCAAGAAAATAATCGTCAGATTAATTGTTGTAACCATAGCGTTGTCATGGAGCACACAGCCACCACACTCCGCAACGATTCAAGCGTGCAACTTCCAACCAGCGAGTGCAGTGAAATACTGCTTTTCAGCCTGCTATTCAGTATACTTTTAAAGTATTATAAGACACTACATGTATTTAAAAGGGATAGTTCAGATTTTTTTTTGAAGTGGGGGTTGTATGAGATACTCCTCCATAGTCAGTGTATTATTTACAGTAGATGGCAGACCAGCAACTCCTGTGTTTTGCGAGGTAAAAGGACTGTTTTTGTCAAAGGACTCCGGTGCCTTTACAGAGAGTATAGATGGACATCACAGCGTCAGTCACCTATCAGAAATGGCTGTCTAACAGCAAGGTAAAGCGGTGAAAATATTCCAAATATAGCGTACACTCAAACTGATATTGATTGGGCCTTTTTTTAGGTAGGTAAAATATGTTTTGCTGCTGCCTACGTCCACAGTGGTACATTGTGCCATTTACTAATATTAATAATAATCTACACTTTATTAATCCCGCGAGGGAAATTACAATGTTTTAGAGCACACATTACACACAGGCCTGAAATACACACACACACACATGCTCAGTACCTATACATGCACTAATGGAGAGATGTCAGAGTGGGGGAGCTGCAGCTGTCAAAGGACAGGCTGCCCTGAGCAGTTGGGGGTTCGTTGCCTTGCTCAAAAGCACCTTGGCTGTGCCCAGGAGGTGAACTGGCAACTTTCCAGCCACCGTATGGTCTGTATGGAGACTTGAACCAGCGACCCTCTGGTTACCAACCCAACTCCCTATAGACTGAGCCACTGCCACCCCTACAATAACTGTACAAACACTTCTTTAAGTACAATCACTAAAAATGTGTACAACGTATGACTGGTGATTTCTTCTGGAATGTAGTGGAGGCTAAACCCACAGAAATTCAGTTCTTGGCAAAAACATCGAAAATGCAGACACAATATGGTCCCGCTGGCCCTTTACAGTATGTGCTGTTGTGTTCAGGTGTCTCTGGACCAGTACCACACAGAGGAGGAGATCTACCAGATGTCTCTACAGAGAGAACCTCGCAAACCAGCGGTGAGCAGCACACGAATGTACACTTTGGGTCCTGTGGCAGCCTGTTCTTAAATATCCCATATTTGGCAGTGATATACCTCACTCTGCTCCTGTCTTGATATGATGGATGGTAACACGTATGCATATTAAGATTTCTTTCTATTCCTTCTCTCATGACGTTCTGATCCACTGTTTTCACCCCCTCCCCCTCCTCCTGGCTGATACTGATCTCACCCTCTTTGGTTTCTCATTGGTTGTAGCAGAACTCCAGCCCCGCCCCGGCGCCTGACCCCAAGCCCACCATGATCGACGAGTGGGCTGTGTCGGTGAAGCCCAGCGCCGACCCGACCATCATCAAGAAACACATAGAGAAGATGGTGGAGGTGAGTGCTGACTGGAACCTGAGGGACAGTTAAAGGCTTTGGGGGAGCCATCTGTTATTCCTCCCCACCGCCAACTTTACATGATGACCGCAAAGTGCTCCTGGCTCTTTGGCCAAATATCTAGTTATCTTAACAACGCTGGTAGGGGTCATCAGAAAAGCCTGTAACTCCATTTTTGGTGATGTTTGATGTTTTTTGACCTCGAAATTGAAAGTCGAAATAGCAGCTTGTGGGTTAAGAATACTTTAAAGCCCAATGGGTCGATTTCTATAATGGCTGCCCATTAGGATTCTTTTCTTTACAATTTTTGGGATTTTTTTTTTTTTTTTATTGTTTTGAATTGGACAGAGAGCATGGTTGCAGAAATGAAATGAGCAGAGAGAGATGGGTATGGCACGCAGCTGTCTGCGATTGAACTGTGTATGTTACAGTAAATTCTGTAACTTCTAAAAGAAGAATTGACACAATCCTTTCCTAACAAATCATAAGTAACTGAATGCACCTTTGCTCACTTTTGTACATTCGGGGGTTTGGCTGTTACAGCGTTACGTGGTCTGCTACCAGTAGCTTTTTGTGGCTAAACTGCTAACTTGCTATGTAATGGATTGTTTGACTAGTTTGTAGACTTTAGTTATTAAAAGGTTGCTCAAAAACATGCTTAATTCATTTATAATGGGTTATTAACATTGGGGAATTGTCAGGGCCTTCAGACAGCGGCCTAAATTAAATCTTATTTCATACATTTCACACACACACAAAAGAATATTATCTTACTGCCCACCCTGTCAGGTTCTAACCTTGGCTAATTACTCGGCAAAAAACATGTCAGGGGGTTCTGTGACTCTCTAGCAGAATTCAGACTGAAACTAACCATCACAACCCTCATCTTCACAGTCGGTGTTCAAGAACTTTGACTCAGATGGGGACGGCCACATCTCCAGGGATGAATTTGAAGCAATCAGGAACAACTTCCCATACCTGAGCAAGTTCGGAGAACTGGACAAGAACCAGTGAGCATTGTGCAGATGTGTACACCGTTGCTAAAATCCACGCGGTGTGCACACTTGACCCGACCTCTCGTCTCATTGCTTTCTCTCACAGAGACGGGAAGATCAGCAGAGAGGAGATGGTAGACTACTTCATGAAAGCCAGCTCTCTGCTCAACTGCAAGATGGGTTTCATCCACACTTTTACTGAGAGCACCTACGTCAAGCCCACGTTCTGCGAACACTGCGCCGGCTTTGTGAGTATCAGCTTCTTCGCAATTGTAAATAAATATCAGTCACAGGCCCCTCGATTTGAATCCAAATCGTGTCTTGGCAGAGTAAATATTGTATCGTCCAAAGAATTGATATATCGTATCGTGATAAAATTTGTGATTTACACCCCTACTCCTAATCTCAATGTTTTTGAGCTTGTGTATTACAGAATCCGCTGTATGATTTATAAACCGATCGGTTATCAAACGCATCGACTCGTTCACTGAGCTAATCAATGGCATGTGGTATAGTTTGTTAAAAAAGGTCGAAGGTCAGAGGCGCTCATCCCCCCCCCCCCTGCCCTTCCACAGCCGCGTAGCCGCATCTGTCTGCACTTCATCATTTGTCTGGGCAGTCACCGGCAGCGCATGATAGCCCCATCTCTCAGAGGTCTCTCCTGTCAGGTCAGGGCAATGCCAATTACTTTGAGCTACAGCCACACGCTGCAGAAGTTGCATTCTGGGAAATATGGGAGGAAGGTAATTGGGCGAGATAATAACCCTCCTCTGTGGCAATGTTACATCTATGTGTATGTGTGTGTGTGTGTGTGTGTGTGTGTGTGTGTGTGTGTGTGTGTGTGTGTCTCTGGCCCTTAACATTTCCCAAAGTCCCCCAAGGAGCTCTCTGTTATTTAGACATAGACAGTAAGTCAGCACTCAGCTGTAATGAGAACAGCGATAGGGCCCAAATATTGAACAGCAGACACGCAGATGTCATCCAGTTCATTTGTGTGTACTGCAGAGAGAATGCTCAAAAGAGAAGTAAGTCATAAATGATATGTATAGAATATCATTTACACTCAAAGGAGCACACATTCTCCAGGGGAAGCATTTTCAGACCATCATGAGGGGAAACTCCAAACAGAGAGCAGGGAAAGATAAGGGCTTCTTCCTTTGAATATATATGTGTGTGTGTGTGTGTGTGTGCGCGCGGCAGTGGTACATACACTGAGCTCTTCCTCTTCTGCCTGCTTTGTGCTTCCCTCTTGGCTCCTGTGCAATAACAATATTTTCCCGCAGCCCCATTTTTCAGCACTTGTCTCAGAGACGCTGTACAAGCCAAGCCGGTCCTCCTGTAAACACTGCAGAGTTCACTCACCTCCAGTGTCTCACATGGAGCTTCATCATCTTCAGCTGTTCTGCCCGCAGCCCCATCCTAATTAATTGCATACAGACGCGTTTTACTCAATGCATCACGCAGTGTGAGTATTTTTATTTAGTTTTTTTTTTTATCTCAGGAGACTACAGCAAGTTTTTAGCTGCAGGCTCACGAGTACTTTAAAATGAAAGATTGCAGAGAGCGGCGCACACATGCCTTTGGGCTTTTGACCGTTTAGCTTCGTGTAATCACTAGAAGAAGAACAAGAATCAGGTGTCAATACCTCTCACTCTGTCTTCTCATCCTGACTGAGAAATAAAGAGTATGTGATAATGATCTCCCTGGGGAAATTGGCTATCTATCAATCTATGACAAAGCAACAATATCGTGCACATTTCATTTCATAGGATCGCTTCCTTTTATGTATGAGGTGCACTTGGGTTCATACTGCGAACCGGCACTTGTGAAGCATTTCCATGAACATGGTTTGGTGACCTTATGCTGCTGGCTTCCACATCTGGAGAGGGGTGTGCCAACAATAAATCTGTTTTCAGTCCCTGGAACTATAACTAAACACACTTGTGTGATGTAAAAACCAGTTGAAGACAAACTGTACGAGACTTAATTAACGGCTGTAAAATCTCATGCACCACTCACACAGCTCATCAGCTTGTTTTATTCCTAAAGATGTCAGCAACGTGCGCACTAAGTCCTCAGTTCCCACACAGGATTAGTTCAGGCATGTTTGTGCCATGCATGCAGTGTGGAAGAAAGATTTGTGGAGAGAGGAGTCTTCAAATTTCACAAGCTGCCATGACTTGTTTCACTGTGTTTGCATGTTGCAGTAGTTGAAAAGGGATAGTTTTGGGGAAATAAACTCAGGGCCTTTTCACACCGGTAGTTTGTCTGCTTTGGTCGGAATCAGCTGATGAGTTTGTTAATGTGGAGCGTTTTTCCCAGGGTTCGGTTTCGTTTCACACCTGGAAAAATCCAAGCGTACCATAATGTGTCACTATAAATAAGAACCGCTCCAGAGTTCGTTTGAAAGCGTACCGAGACCACCTCTTCAAGCAGGTCTCCGGGTACACTTGTTTGGTCCGCTTTTGGTGGGCACCCGAGTGCGAATGCCGTATTCTCACCTGTCCTGACAAACGAACTCTAGTTCGATTCAACCGAACTAAACGAGGCCGGTGCGAAAGCGCCCTAAGATGAGAAGATCCTACCATCTGTCCATTAGACATGAAGCTACAGCTACAGGCGACAGTTAGCTTAGCATAATGACTGAGAGCACCCACAGGCCTGAAATAAAGCATTTTCTGAAGAGGAGTACGCAAAAACGTGGTTCATTATCTTAAAAGTACAAGATGAACAGACTTCTGATGGGGTGGGAAAAAAAACTAGTAATTATTGTCAACCGAAAATGCCCGAAAGAAACCTACCTAGATAATGTTATTCCAAAGAAGTTCAACTTTGCGTATTTTGTGCTTCCCCCAACCCTGTTGGTGGTTGTGCACTTCGTGATAGATCACAATCAGTGGAGAAACTACATTCAAATGTTTTTGAAATGTGTCGCAGTGTCCTGAGAAATCAAACCCTACCTGTTCACACATTCTAAATCACTTTGCAAACGGGTGGTATGTCAAGTGGAAACTCTCCCAGCCTGGATGGGAAAGATACAAGGGCCTTTTTGTAGCTACAACAGCGACACGTACGCCATTTGCATTCCCCTTCAGTGGAATGCTGATTGACTGCTTGTACGGAGACATCGAGAAGCGGAAGTGGCACATTGTTATCACAATAAAATGCAGTATTTGCAGTTTAAGTGCCAAATCCTTTCCAGATTAATAGTACAGCTTGCTAAAAGCTAACAGAGAATCCTAAGTCGGTGTGTTTCCAGCTCTTGTTTGTAGCGCATTGTGTTTTTCAGTCCACAGAGACAGTAAAGGTCAGGCAGTGTAGGCAGAGCCGTGTTGATAGTTGTGTTTAGATGTTCCGCTCCTAACTGACTTCTCTTTGTTGTAGAGCCTCTGGCTGTGCTGTGCACCGTTTCTCACTGTGTGTGTGTGTGTGTGCGTCTTTGTGTGTATAATGCGCATTGACGAATGTGTTTGCATGCATGCATGTAGGTTAGCGTGTTGTGTGTGTGTGTGTGTGTGTGTGTGTGTGTGTGTGTGTGTGTGTGAGTGAAGAGGTCAGGGTATTTTGTGCCTCCTCAGATGTGCCAGTGCAGTGTGTGATCTCCACCTCGCCTCTTTCATGTCATTGTTCCCCCCACTGTCTGTGCGCTCCCTGTGCCCCGCTTGATCTTGTTCCCCCTCCACCCCCTCTGTCCCGGCAATCTCCTCTCTCTCCTCCTTTCTTTCCCTTTGTCTCTCTCTGTCTCTCTGTCTCTCTCTCTCGGTTCCATTGTGCCCCTTTTTCTTCCTTCCCTTTTATTCTCTCCAGCCTGTGCCGGTGTCTCAGCATCAATGGGGTGTATCTAGATGTGAACTATACGGGTGTTTTAACATGTTTTAGCCCATTAACTGCTAATCGTGTATACCTTGTCTTTACTGCCAACCACTTACCAAGGCATATTTCTTTTTACATATATTTCCTTCCCTTTGGGCAGTTATTGGTTTCCATTATAATTCATTTCCCTGTTCCCCACACCTTAGAGCAGGGGTCTTCAACGCTTTTTTAGGCCAAGGACCCCTAACCTGAAAGAGAGACGAGCAGGGACCTTCTACTACATAAAGTATATCAGTGATCTTCAACAGGAGGTCCGCGACCCCTACGGGGTCCTCAGAGACATTGTAGGGGGAGTGCCAAATTATTGTTTAATACCTTTTTGAAAATTCTATCCCCCCAAAAAATTACATGAATCCAACATAATCCAACAACTCAATACAATATACTGTATGTAGTAGGGGGCCCCTGCTCGTCTCTCTTTCAGGTTAGGGGTCCTTGGCTTAAAAAAACGTTGAAGACCCCTGCAGTATATTGCCCAGAATGCACCTGAACACACCTCCCTGTCAGACCAGCACGCCCAGAATGCACCTGAACACACCTCCCTGTAAAAGCAACACGCCCAGAATGCACCTGAACACACCTCCCTGTAAGACCAGCACGCCCAGAATGCACCTGAACACACCTCCCTGTAAGACCAGCACGCCCAGAATGCACCTGAACACACCTCACTAAGACCAGCATGCCCATGGCCACACAGATGGGCGCAGGTCGCATTTAAATGACGCGGTGGTGCTGGACGGTCTTATTGTTCAATTACTCGTTAGAATTTATAACAATTGGTTGTATTTTATTAGAATACTAAAAGCAGCAGAAATGCAGAACTGAGTACATTGTAATATGTTTATCTATCGCAAGTAATATCGTTATTGTGATATTCGACTAGGGTGTCGCATATCGCCTATTTTCCTCATATCGTGCAGCCCTAGATACAACTACAAAATATTTGTATATTTGAAGGTGCAGTTGCTAAAAATGTATTCTGACTAACAGGATGTTGCGTGTTATCTGCGTGTTACCGTTTTCAAAATCCTCCGAGCTAGCTAGCTAGCAAGCTAGATGGAAGTCCAGCGAGCTCATCCAAAGCTAAAGCATAGGCAGGCTTTACTTCTCGGGCACCGGCGCTCAAATTATGTTTGTCTTTTTTTATCAGTAAAAGTCATATCACACAGTCAACATACATCTTTTAATGTTTAATGTTCCGTTGTCTTTTGCAGGGATTTAGCTCGCCTAATCACGTGCAAATGTTCTACCAAAACAAGTTCTCTAAGTGTCCTCCCGACATTATTTTGCAAGGTCACAGTCGTTGCATCCTGGGCTTAGCCCCGCCCAAGACGATAGTGATTAGTTCAAAGACATACAAACAAACCAGAGCGTTTTTTATTCCCCTGGTGCAGATTTATGATGGGTTAGCCGGAGCTCTCTCCAGCGCTAGCACCGCGCTAAAACAAAAGTGTGAAGAGCAGGGCTGTAGTCAGACCCACCTTTGTAGAGTCTAAGACAAGTCCAAGACCGAGTCCAAAGAGGTTGGAGTCTAAATCAAGGCTGAGTCCAATTAAGACCGTCAAGACCGAGACAGAAAAAAAGGAGAATCCTCTTCAAAACCACATACCTACCTGTTCATGATTTATGTGATATGAAAGACAATATGTCTTCTATTTTAAGATGATCATTTGGCTTCATTTTTTGTAATTTAAAAAAGCAAAAAAAACAATAACTGTCTTCCGAATCAATGGTTAGGTTTTGAAGGAGGACGTTACTTTAGAAAAAAAAATTGTCAAAACGAGTCCGAGATAATAGAAAAAGGTCTACAGCATTGGTAGAGAGTGTACGAAAAATTTATTTACTGTTGAAAAAAACGTTTGTAGAAAGGAAAGAAAGGAGCTTTTGAAATCCTACAACAACGATGGACCTTCAACGCCTACCCTACTCAGATCTCGCTGTAATTGCTGCATGATTATAACATTCCTCTCTTGCCTTCATGGAAATGAAAACACGTCCTAATTAACACCCAACCCCCCCACTGTCACTTTATTCCTTCCTTATTCTGTCTTTTTGCAGATATGGGGCTTCTACAAGCAAGGCTACAAGTGTAAAGGTAAGAGAGCAATACATTTAGCTCCGACTCGTTGTCCGCTGCACAGATGTGCGCGTTCCACTCAGAAAGGGTGAAAGCCTTTAAAGAATTAGCCATTCTTTTTGACGCCATCGATTCCCAGCCATCAAACACTCACACACACCCTCTGTAGACCAAGATCTACTGAGGTAAAGTGCTGGGTAAATGTCATCAACACCGAAACCATTGGAAATAAGTCACACTCTTTTAATATATGTCCACACACAAAAAGCTCCGTTCAATTACAGCAGGATTAGCTCCATCAGCTGCGACCACACTACACACAATGTGCTATTATTTGCCCTTTCAAACACTCCCCGTAGGCCAGTGTTTAAAGAAGCTGGTTCATTTCACAAATTTACATACACACAGGCAACCTCCAAAGCCTCCCGTCTTTTTCTCGTCCTCATTAGCCTCAAAACAAACACTCCCAACAGCTTCTGTGACTGTGCCGCTGGTGGTCTTTGCAGACGCTCAAACTTAAGTAGTGATAATCTGCAGACACTAAACAACGTTAACGCTGCATGCGTTTCCCACCCAGATGTCGAGCAGGAACTTTCTTTGGAATCGAGGCCAAAATCTAAAATGCAAATAATGCAAGTTTCCATCTGCTGGAGTCTTAGGAGAAGTGACTGATTGCAGCTCAGCTTTATGAATGGGAGAAGGTAGCGTGGGCAGCCATTTTACAGGCAGGGTTTCATTATTGTGTCAATTGTTCAACAAATTAGTTTCAATTGCTGTTTGAAGCACAAGGCTGTTCGGCTATTTGTCTGCACAAGCATTGGTTTTTGAAGTTAGCTATTACTGTAGCAATGCAATTTTCAATTCAATTACATTTCATTTATAGTGTAAAATCACAACAGGACACTTTTCAGATAGAGTAGTTCTGGACCACACTCTATAATTTACAGGGACCCGACAATAAAAGCAAGCATTTGGTGCGACAGCAGCGATGGAAAAACGTCCTTTTAAACAGGCAGAAACCTCGCTCTTGGTGGGTGGCTATCTGCCTCAACCCGTTGGGGGGGGGGGGGAGGGAGAGAGAGAGAGAGAGAGAGAGAGAGAGAGAGAGAGAGAGAGAGAGATCACAACTGAATGGCCAATAATAACGGGACCGGCGTGTATACAGAGCCATGGCGTGTCGGAGGATGTAACGTATTCACGTTTCTTCTTGAGAAAAAATAAACGAGCATTTCAATTGCCAACTGTCTCCTGTCCCATCTCAACATGAACTGCTTCCCCATTCATTCAGGTTCATCGCAGGTTGACTGGCGCTTATTAAAAAGCTTGCAAGTTGCCGTCGAACAATTGGGTTGCGTAGCGACGGGAGTAATTCATGCTCCTTGGGGCCTTTGAGGTATTGTGGTCTGTCACTAGCAGTGTACACCCCGCGTCTTGTGTTTAGGAGGAGAAAAGAAAAGATCCTTAGTCTGCCACCGCCTAATTTTCTAATTACCGAGACTTGTTCTACCAAAATCAAGTGTCTTGTTTTCAGTCTTTTCTGATGCAAGCATACTTTTACGTGATTGCTGCTGTTGAGACAAAAGGATTAAAAAAAAAAAAAAAAAATGTCAGGGAGGTGAAAAGGTGAGAGCAAACACAGAAGCACTTTGCACATAAACAAACCGATACAACATCGCCGTATGTCTCGGTGTCTGACTGGGAGTGTTCTGGCTTGTTCCAGCGCATTAATGAGTCCACAGGAAGTCAATGAGATAGCCCCCGAGCCATTCATCCCCATTTCCATTGTTAGCCCGTACTCAGGGAGGTAGAGAGCGCGGCGGGGACATAATTGAAATGAATCACCATTCCCAGTGCAGGAGCGGTATGTTGGGACCTCTGAATGTGTGTGGATGTGTGTTTTGCGATGGCAGACGTTTAGATATTTATATTTATTTTTGGATACGAGAGGCATCTCATTGTCTTTGAATGGGTGCGTTGTCACAATGCCAGTATCCTATGATATCACAGCATCATGTTTTTTACCCTCCTCTCTGTTTAAAGGAATAACTCAATATTTTAGGGTTATTCACTCGTATTAAGAGATAGATGCTATGGTCAATACCAATTTTATAGTTGTCTGTTAAATATGAAACTGCTGTCCAGAGCCAAGAGAACAAGTAAGTACTGTATATTTCCCAAAATGTCAAAAATCCCTGTACAGCCCTGTCTAAAAAAATTATGTTCCCATACAACAAAAAATGCATTATGTTATCCTGGATTACGTTTGTCTTTGACGTATCACAGATACGTGTCTCCGTAAATCCGTGTAGGGTGGAGGTTGGGGTGGATGGATGGATGGGTCAAATGAACATAGGACAGAATAAAAAAAAAAACCTTCCTTGGACATTTCAAAAATGTAAATCTTGTTGTAGAGTTTTTTTGTGATTGTTGCGGGCAAAAATCCGTGATTATGCGGCACGTTTTCTTAAAAAATGCGATGGAATATGCGGGATATTTATGCAATTTTATGCAATGAAATTGTGGGAACTTGCGAAAACTGCGGTTTGATGAAAAAAAGAAAAAAGGTGATTTCCCCGCCCCCCCCCAACATCCTGCTTTTCGATGATGTTCACGTCGCATAATTACGTCACTTCATAACGTTACCATGGCAACAGGGGAAAATGGCTGCTCTTGTGTAAAGTAAATGCAACATTTTTCAAATTTCTGTTAAGATATATTATGGGACTTTTTTTGCAACGATTATGAAATCATGCAAGCCCTGCATATTTTGCGCAGTAATCGGCAATTTATGCGGCGAAAGTGCGGCGTATTTGAAAAAAATGCGGCGCCCGCATAAATATGCGGACTTTGGCTGATTATGCGTTGAATTATGCGATCGCATAATCACGTTTTTCTGGAGGGAGTGTCTTGTTGGTCACTGTGGCAAAACTACACTACTGTGTGTGTGTGTGTGTGTGTGTGTGTGTGTGTGTGTGTGTGTGTGTGTGTGTGTGTGTGTGTGTTTGTTCAGGTTCTTTGACTCACATGTTTTGGTGATGCCTTGCTCAATGACCCATGGCTCCCCTCCTCTCAGACTCCCCATGGTTGGCAGAGTTGTTGTCAGGCACCGTTGACCTCAGCGTGTGTGTGTGCCAGTGCTCGTGTGTCTGCATGCCGCGTAGAAGCTCGTTCCCGTCACCGCTGGCTCTCCCGTTCGCCCCGATGTTTCTGTTTGCGCCGGTCCCTCTGTCTGACCCTGTCCCTCTCTCTCCGCCCCGCTCCCCATCTTCCCCTTCCTCTTCCTTCTCCCCGTCTCGCCTCCTCTCTCGGGGACTCTCCCTCCCTCTCCTCCGACCCGCCCGTCCTCTCCCCCTCTCCCGTCACCTCTCTTTGCCGCTGTCCTTCTCCCGCCTCATGGATGCTCCGGCGGCAGCCTGCGGGGTGAACTGCCACAAGGCCTGCCGAAGCCGCCTCGCCGTCGAGTGCCGGAAGAGGACCAAGAGCATAAGCCACGAGGCGCCGCCGGCCCTCCAGGCCAGATCCTACAGCTTCCCTCCACCTGCCAACACCCCTCCCAGCCTGCAGAACACAGGTCAGTTGGTTGGTATGTCAACAACAACAACAAATGTACACCATTTATATATAATTCTTTATATAATATTAGCTGTTTTTGTTTGATGGCAAGTTTAAAATTCAAATTTAGCATCTTACAGCTGAACTTAAAAGTTCATTTTCAGGTTCATACTTGTATTTTGGGTTTCTACTAGAACACACATTAATATTTACATACTTTAACATTAAAAAAACACATTATTTTTCTCATACTGTCTGTCTGATTATACCTGTATTCCCCTTCTGTCTGAAATGCTTCGTTTTAGCGCCCTATGTCTTTAAGCCCACCTGCGGAAAAAGCCCAGTCTGCTCTGATTGGTCAGCGTTTCCTGGTCTTCCATATCTGCGCTCTCAGTGTCATTGCAGCCGGGGAATGATTCTAATGCCACTGTAGCGCCACATTGTACCTATATATAGTGTATAGAAGAAGAAGAAGAAGAAGAAACTTTATTAGTATTTGTCACATACAATCGTACAGTACAAAGTAGTGAAGTTCAATCTCTGCATTTAACCCCTCCTAAGCATTAGGAACAGTGGACAGCTATACATACAGTGTTCGGGGAGCAACTTGGGGTTCAGTGTCTTGCTCAAGGACACTTTGTGGCTGGAGGAGCCGGGGATCAAACCGCCAATCTTTTGGTTGAGAGCTAACCTACTCTATCTCTGATCCACAGTCATATACAGTTTATAGTTTTGCCATCAAAACCGTACGGGAGTCCTGACGACTCGTTTAAAGACACCGTTTCTGAATACGGGCTGTGTGAATTTCTCTGTGGATTGAGCGTTTTGATATTTTAACAGTATTTATATAGCATCTTGACCTGCTTGATGTTAAAAAAAAGGAAATCTCACTTTTTACAATATGGGACCTTTAAAGGCATATTTTTAGACATACAAGCAGCATGAAATAGGTTCATTAGCTTTCACGATTTAAGGAAAGACACAATATAGTATAGTGCTCATGAAAAACACCTTCACAATTCTAAAAAAAACACTAGCAGACAAATCTAATTTTCTTCTCCAAAATGCAGCAATGTCTATTGCAGTCACCGTCTCAGAAAAGTATAGCTCAGAGGGATTTTTATAGCACTCTTTCAGCGCTGAATGTCACCACTGGAACAAGTCCACTTTTTGAAGGGTGCTTTTGTCTCTCCCTGAGCATATGGAGCACTGGCGTTTGGGAGATATTCTCAAACAATACAGTGTAATTTGCAATGGAAATGTGATTGGCACCCCCCCTGTGAGGCCAGTGACTCATACATGCAGTGTTTTTACCAGACATTAGCAAAAGTGTTGCCGTGCCTGGCTTTGTTTTATCACCGTGAGCCTGCTTGATCAATGACGCTGCTAGACGAATGAATTGGCATAGCAAACAGACGAAAGGCCACACATTTTCATTAGCGTTAAGGCAGTGTTTTGCATTTTCATTTGATTGACCAATCTATTCCTCACTTCTTTTCCCCTCGCCTTCTCTGCTTCCATCAGTAATTGCTGAAGAGGATATAGAGACAGTGGAGGAAGGAGTGTTTGATGTCCACCTATAACCAGGTGAGAGAGATGTTCACTTTGGCTCAGGCTACATTTAGATTGCTGCTTTGGTTTAACAACTAATATCTTTTGCTACGTTTACACCTCGCATTCCCCCTGCTCTGGCCTTTCAGAGCCCCGAAACCGGAGACATTTGAAAACACTTCTGACCCCGTTTTGGTTTGGAATCTGCGGGGTTGTGTTGCAGTCTCAACGGTTGCAAACAGAGACCTTTGGCAACACCGACCTTTGGCAACAACGCCAATGTTTCGCCACCTGATTGGGTCTTATCTGTCTTATCGTTCTCTAATACTAAAGTACTAATCTCATCATGGCAACTGCAAGCAATGGGCGTATATATATATTGTATGTATGTATGTGTATATATATATATATATATATATGCTGCCTCCCGTTTACTCCGGCACGTGCATGCCCAGTATACAAAAATGTTGATGAGATATTTTGGTTTGGCCGTGTTAGTTTAAAGGTCCCATGGCAAGAAAATTTCTCTTTATGAGGTTTTTTAACATTAATATGAGTCCCCCCAGCCTGCCTATGGTCCCCCAGTGGCTAGAAATGGTGATAGGTGTAAACCGAGCCCTGGGTATCCTCCTCTGCCTTTGAGAAAATGAAAGCTCAGATGCGCCGATCTGGAATCTTCTCCTTATGAGGTCATAAGGAGCAAGGTTACCTCCCCTTTCTCTGCTTTGCTGAATTTCGGGAAAGAGACTTCAGATACAGTATTAGGGGACCACTAAGGTCTATACAAAAGCATCCAAAGAGCACCATGTCATGGGACCTTTAAACAAAGATTTGTTCTTCTACTGGAGCTAAAAACACTTGTGTGCATGCTGACTCAAAACTCCGCTTAAAAACCAAAACGCAGCGATGTAAATGTAGCCTCACACTATTGGATGCATTCTATAGGATTGCTATTGACATTGTTGCTGTGCTTAGTTTGAAAAGTAATTGTGCATTGTAGTTCAGATTCATCATGGAGTCAGAGTTTAGATTAGTAGTGCATAGCTCGTAGAGAATCAGCACATTTGATCTGCTTTTTGATTGATTTGAAATGCCGCTTTCTTGTTGCGAGTTAAGTGAGAAGATTAATACCACTCTCACATCTGTTCTGTAAAATATGTAGCTGGAGCCAGCAGCTGGTTAGCGTGGCTTTGCATGAAAGGGAAAGCGAGGGGGGAAAGCCTGGCTCTGTCTGAAGGTAACAAAATCTGCCTACCAGCACCTCTACAGCTCACTAATTAACATGATGTACAATGTGGAAAAATGACACATTTGGGATTTAAAACACTGGCTGGACAAAATAACTTCCTGGAGTCTTGTCATCACTGTGACGTTGCTATGCAACCGGCGGAGACTCCGAGATAATTAGTGGGCTTTAGCAGTGCTGGTAAGCAGATTGGATTACCTTTGGACAGAGCCAGGCCAGCTGTTTCCCCCTGTTTTCAGTCTTAATGCTAAGCTAACCGTCCACTGGTCGTAGCTTCATATGTAACGACAGACATGTTGTGGTAGCTCCTGGCAAACATTTCCCAAAATGTTGAACTATTGCTTTAAAATTGGACTCTCCAAATTAAAAAGATAAATAGATCAATAAAGTGTATCTGCACAGGAAATACAGTACCTTGATGTTCGTAGTATCTGCCAACCTTTTTGGCTTGTGACCCTTTAAAGCCTACCTCTCATGTATTATTTCCTCTCATCACAGGTTCTTCTTAGATTGGTTGATTTGAATCATTTTTACAGGCCTGCAGATGTAAAACTAATCAGTATCTTACAAGGTACAGGACAAATTTAACATGGAAAAACTTTTCTTCTTTATGGTCATCGTTTGCCATTGGCTTTAATGATAAAGTTGGATTATCTTTACAATTAAGGCAAATGCATAACTTGGCAAAATGACCAGCTGAACAAAACAGGCCTAAGATCCAAATCAGCCATCATGAGACCCTGGGGCAAAATAGAGCAATTAGTTTGTGACAATTTGATAAAACACAAATGTTCTTTTAAAGAATATGAATCAACTAATATGGTCTTAAAACTATGTTTGGCCACAGGCACAAAAGATAACAACCGCCGCCTTAAGGTCCTTTATCAATTCAGTTATTAATTGGTGCATATTCCCAAACCAATTTATTGTTACTGTTAAGGGGAGACACTACAGGCATAAGCATTTTTCAATTTTGAGTTTTTGGGCTATTTTACTTCCATAACATGTCTTCTTTCATGCTATTGGGGAAAAAAACATCCACAATACACATTTAGATGTTCATTTAACTACACTTTGCTATTTACTTGTGAATTTCTCCTACATTACATCAAAAGTTAGCATTGAAAAATGCCTAATTTGCATATTTAAACATAGAAATTTCAGAAAACTCGTAGTGTCTCCCCTTAAGAACTGCTCTTACTGTGCTTATATACTTTCTGCATTTACACATGTACTACTGGACGCATCAGCCATTGCATTGCAATCCTCGCAGGAGCCTTAAGAAGTTAAGTGTGGTTTTCATGAACAGGCCAGTGACAGTCTCCAGCTCTCTATTTTAGAATCCCTCCTACGTTTGGTGTGCAAGAAGCCAAATCAGCGTCAGAGTGTCGGGAGCCAGACACAGAATGTGCTACAGTAGGTCAGCTTTACAACCCTCAACACTGCTGAGAAACTGCACTGAACACAAGCCAGGACACCATCATGCTGCCACACAGTGGACGCATACTGCAACAGCAACTCCACCTAACTCACATGAAATTGACCACCGATGTGAATCCAATGTCTTTGTAGGATTATGATGTACAATTTCTGCATTTTGATTCAGTGTTGACCAAGAGTGTTACTGTAAAACCGACTATATATTACAAAAAAAAATATCCACAAAATTGTATTTTATTGGTGGAATGTCATAATTTGAGCGCACTTTGCTGCAAATTGGAATGGCTGTCTGCTTTTTTTCTTCTTCTTTAAAACATAAAAGAGGTGCTGTTATTGCCAAGAATGTAAACCTGCCATCCAGACAAAGCTACCGTCTTTCTTCGTCTGAGAGGCTCTGCTTTATATTGTTAATCGTCTTGTTTTGAATTCCATTTCAGTGGACCACTAATAGGACCAATTTTGATGTCAGATAAAATATTGTTGATTCTTGGTGGCCATCTGAAGCATGATGACTAAAGCAACCATTTTGCCAACAAAACAAAGAGCTGAAATGACGTGTGGACAGTAATAACAACTGGACTTTGAACAATGTTCTATTTTGTCATGTTTACCTGAATATCAGTAACCGTCCTATAGTAATTGCTGTGGTGTTGTTTTCGGTATCCAGTACGGTATTGTACCAGTGCGTTGATAGACGATCTCTCTTCCGTCAGTACTGTGAATGTAGCACAAACCGTGACGTGCTGCTGTCAGATGAAGAATTGGATTTTCCCCTGATAAAAGTTCTGTGTGTTGACAGCAGAGAGCTGGAGACGGGCTTCCCACTGATTCCTCTATCCGTTTCTGAAGAAGCCTCAGAGCTCTGAGAACTGTCAGTAAAAATGAAATAATCAAAAGAATAAGTAAAGTATAATGAAGCTCTTCATTTGACAGCAGCAGTGTATAAATATTATATTTTTTCCCTGAGAATCTGTTTTGATGCAAGTTGTATTTGGCGTTTTTTTTGTTTTTTTTATTATTATCCTGCATGCTTCTCCTCTCATGGCTCTATTGTCTAGCCAGGCGTCTTTTTTGTGTTTTTTTTTATTTTTTTTTAAATGTAGCACACCAAGTTATCATTTATTTAGGAAACATGAAGTGTTGAAATTCCAGAAAGAGGAACGCTTTCTGTTGCTTTATGCCTGTGGAGAGATGAATTCAGACTTCCAGTACCATATTGTTAAGTGCTGCTCTGTCATTGAATGAGACTCCTGGCGTTGCTGGTATTTATTTTTCTGTATAAATAGCTGAATAGCTGCCGGGTCCTTCTGTGTCACTGCCTGTCTGACGAAATATGTTTGTTGTCATTCTGTGAATGAACCCTTCAGACCGATGTCATGCTACTCCTTGTGGTTCCCAGACAATTTCCTAGTATTAAATGCAGCAAGCGTCACTTTAATATGTGTTCTGGTTAAGTAAAAAGGTTTTGTATTGTCTCTCTGAAATAGCACACTCAATGATTCTCCACTTTCTCTTGTGCGAGAGGATATTTTCCGCTTTTAGCAGCTGCTTTGATCTAAAAATAGTCCATTTACTTACATTTCTGTTAACATTGATAACCCCGTGTGAAAGCTGGCAATAGACCTTTTTCAAGGAAGACATGTTGACATGTCATAGTAGGAAAAGCACAGGTGTATTCCAAACCATTACTGATGGCTGCATTCCACTTAGAAGAGGCCCTGGTATTGTGCATGCTGACTCACTGAAATAGCTTACTGGGACACTTGATGGAATTGAGCCATCATTAAGGTTATCAATTTCAGCTGTGCCTTTCAAGTCAAGTCAAAAATGTCTGCTGTGAGAAAAGGTCCATTGTGTGTGATCTCCATGTTTAAACTTGAAGAATGAATGCGTAAGAATTATTCTCTGGGTTGGGAAAACTTTGCAAGTCTTAGGTTTTTTTTAAAACCTTTTCAAAACGTAGCCTGAAAACACCAGTCAAGTCAAAATCAAAGCTATTTTTCTCGGTTCCTGAAAAGCTGATATTTTGGAATCAAGGCTCGCTTAACAACAGTGACAATGCAATTGTTGTACAGCCAGAATCGGTCCCTGGAGTGAAAGCACAATTCAAAATAGTTCAGTTAAAAAGAACATTGGACAAAAAGGTCCAACATTGAGACAGGTGTAAGATGATTTCATTGCCACTTTAATAACTGCAAAATTGCTTAATTGCAGAATGTTTTCCTACATTTAATACAAAATAGCCCATTAGAATACCACTAGAATAGCCCACAGCACATTGTAACTTATTGATGCTTCAACTTTTTCCTCCGCCCTCCCCAACAGAAGAGTTTTGCAGCAATTGCACCACAACAGAAACCACATCCCCTATCAAAACATACTCATTGCAGGTGTTGAAATTGATTATACAACAGCAACCACACAGTTCCGCGATTCTTTACTTAACCATGATCCAGTGTCCTCTGACTGTCTATTTCATACATTAATAAGCAGCCCTGAATGAGCCTTGCAGTTGGTGCCACATCTAATTACTATCAGAGATGAAGTCAGTCTGGGCCTCTGATTGCCTGGCTCCCACTCTGTATGTTCCGTTCAACGGGGGGACATCGATCCAGCTATATCCAGCCTATGGAGTCGGCTCATATCTCATCCAGTGCTAGGATACCGCTGAATACTCTCATGTGGGGCAGTGTTGGCTAACAATGAGCTGGTCACACATAGATGCATTCAGCGTTAACTGCGTGATTATGCCACTGTGATTCATTCTTTTCCTGTAGCTTCCTATTCTACCAACACTGAAATACTAGGTCCATCTTTGATGAATAGATGAAGAAAACATTTACGGCCCTTTCAGTTTCTTCAATTGAGCCGATTTGCATGCTGAAACGCCAAAAGAAATCCACAAGAAGAATGGAGATGCAAAAGGCAATTCCACACAGAAAGGATCAGGGCTTAGAAGCAAACAAAGGACCTTCTTTCTATCAGGTGACATGCTAGGCAATGTCTCCGCAAAGCAATGGAGTCAACATCTCCAGATTTGTGTCTATACCTCAATAGCGGTCGATACAGCGTAGACAAAAAGAAGCGGGAGCCACGTCGTAAACCTGACACTCCCAACATAATATCCTCTTTGAAATATCACACTCCCTCCCACATCTCCTTTTCTTCCAAAGCCTGTATGATTGCGCCCTAAAGTGTGTGTGGTCATTTCTTTGACAGCATTGAGCATCTCGTCTAGCCAGGTGATAGATACGCCTCCCATTCGGCTATAGAAAAGCCCTCCTATAGCAGCACGGCCATTTAGCGGGCAGTCGCCGAGGTATTGATCTGAAAAGTCTGAAATGAGGGGAAATCGAAGGGCAGTGGAGCTAATTACATAGTAATGAGATCAGGAGAAAAATCACCTTATTCATTGTTGGCACTCTCGCACTGCGAGCTCAAGAGCTTGATTGCAACTAAAGGGAAGATTTGCGGCCTGATGGTTGAGACGCAAAGATGCCATTTGCCCCCTCAAAAGATGGTACAGCTCTACATTGCTGCGCAAGCAGACAAAGATTGCAATGCGCAGAATGCAATGCATCACCCTGATAGGCTATAGAGAGGGCTATTTGTGCCAGAGATATTGGCGGAGAGGCATTTTTAAGCATCTACAGATAGAGGTAAAAGGCTTTTATGGATTTGTTTGAGCAGCAGGACACTTAGATTTTCTCTTGTAAGACTAGTGAACAGATTATTGATTTGATGTCTGCTCATCAAAAACTGGGACCACCGCCAAGCTCTCCGCTTTGATTTTACGCCTGCTCATGGTTTTGAACCCACCATGACACCTGCATCTGCAGTGCTGTCCCCTTGTGGTGCACTGACTGCAAGCATCTGGAGCCGTTAACCTCACACTAAAGTGGGGTCATGGGTGTTCTCTACCACTTGGAGGCAATGTTGAGCTACTAAATGGAGCGTGCGTGCCGAGGAAGGACTCCTACTGGGAGGAAGGTGGGAACGCTGCCAGTCATGTGGCAAAACACAGAGCCTCTCTGTCAGGGTTTACGGAGAGTCACAATGCAGCATCACAATGCAGACAACAGCACTACTTTCCTCGGCCGTTTATATGTTGCAGCCCATAAAATCAAAACCTATGCATATGCACGAGCAGTGACACACTGTAAAGCACGAGGAATGTTGCTTCATGCTTGTTTTTCACAAGCTGACAGTTCTTACATTCTCTCTCTCCCTCACCCACACACGGATCCAAACCGAGGACGAGCCTCGGATATCACCGCAGCTGCAGCACTTTATTGCAGAATCTCAGTTGTGCTGGGATTGTGATTCGTCAGTTTGTTTTGACACCTCCGATTCAAAGTCATTGTTTTTTTTTTTTTATTCAAACAGCATAAACAAAGTTGATGGCAAGTCAAAAGTGCCCCTAGCACTCACACTCCGCTTATCTGGCTTTGCCCGCATTTGGGAAGCAGCTCGGCAAATGAAAAGAAGCTCCATGAGATCGCTGGGGCCCTTATTGCATTAAGCTCATTGCTGACTCTGGTGAAGCACTCAGCACTGTAGGGACATGCAGTCCTCGTTAGAGTAGAATCAGTTATGATGAATATTGCTTTAAGAACATGAAACTAATGCCAAAGAAATGGAAATGGACTGAATTTTAATAACTTTCTTAGTCTCTACGACTACTTAAAGCACTTTAACAGATTACAGGAACCATTCACCACATTCAAACACCAGTGGCTGAGGCTGCCGTACAAGGGGACACCTGCTCACCAGATAAACATTCACACACCAATGGCGCAGCATGCGGAGCAATTTGGGGTTCAGTGTCTTGCACAAGGACATTTCGACATGGGACTGCAGGATCAGGGATTGAACTACGGACCTTCTGATTGGTAGGCGACCACAATACCACTGAGCCACAGATGATGTGGCCTGGTCATGACTAAAAAAAAAATTAAAGGAGCACTTCAATAGTCAGGTTTAATACTGCAGTTTCAATACTACTACTTTTTAATGACTTCCTGAATTGAAGAGAAGAGGAAACAGTGTCCAACACTATGTGTTGTACTTCTCTTCCCTCGTAAAAATCAGGCTCCGGTGTCCTAAGAGGAAGGAGACAACACGAGAAGAGGCCCTTGGCGAAGCTCAGGCGAAGACAGAAAACTAGCCGGGATCCCACAATTATTAAATATTACCTACCTGAAGATATTCGGAGTGAGAAACTTCTTCCATTCTCTCTGCTCCTTTCTGGTCTCACTTAGCCATTACTGATACCAAATCGAGTTACTGCGGCCTGGGGGATTGACAGAAAATCAATGGCAGCGCATCTGCAGAGGGGACGGCTTGCATATTTAATATTCCTGAAGCTGCAAGAACGGGGGCGGGGAGGAGGCAGGGAGGTAAACCTCAGTGGCGGGCAGTGTGTTCTGACTGATGAACCTACAGATTGTATCTTGTGACCCTCACACTTATCTCTGCACAACCTGCACAGCCAGGTCGCCACGGTGATCCAAGAGTTCCCTGGAGAGAAAAAAAAAGGATGATACCAAGCTTATCCCTGCATGTGCTTACTTTATAGTCACTTTGCCCTTGAGGTTTTTCATTTTTTGAAGATTTAAACCAGGGCTTCGGTGCGTGTACCATTTCCTCTTTGAGGTATTCATGAAAGCACAGGTATGATAGGCTATAAAAGCATGCATGCATAAATGACTGCAACACAGAGCTTTCTCTAAATGCAGGCTATCATCTCTCTCAAAGGTGTGTTATGGTTCATCAATTAGCACATCAAGTTTGCTTTCAGTCCAGAGTGCCTCAAATAATCCTTTGAGTTTTAGCTTTTTGTAGCTGTATGTCCTTCATTCATTCGTTCGTTCATTCGTTCGTGCATCCATTCGTTGGATGTTACTTATTCACGTAGTGGAGGTTACACAGTTGATATATGACTGGATGATATCATTAGTTAGTATTCACTAGCCTTGGTAGCTTTTGAGCACATGTTATGTTTCAATACAAATTTATATTCACACAAAAGACCAGGAACAAAAACATGAAGATGAATTGTTACAAGAATCCACACTGCAGAGGAAGCTTTGCATAAAAAGCTAAAAAAAAAAAAAAAAAAAACAAGTGAATCATTCTGAAGCGGTTCTAGCCATTCCTTTAATACCCCTTGGTACCCATTAGGCAAATATTCTGTGCTGATTATTCAATTGCAGACATAAACGCTTCATAGTGGATCTTTACTGGTCAAGCTCTATGTGAAATCCAAATATGTAAATATCCCAGATCAGCTGCTACCCCTGTGGTCGGTAACAACATGTTAAATTAAATATAACCCAGTGGAAATTGCATTGAATAATTAGATGCAAGGATTAGTTGCTAAATGATGCACAGTGTATATTCTCCAGTGGAGCCCAAATATACAGTGTGGAATCCAAATGTATTAACATGCTGCCAAACTTAGCTTTTCAAGAAAACTGCAAAATAAATATTTTTAACCACAAATGATCTCGGAATGTATTATATATTATGATACCTTCTGGCCACAGCTTTAGCCAGATGGTCATCTTTGTACCTGCTGGCTGAGCCTCAAAAAAAGCTGCTGCTGGTGGTAGAGGAGAAAGCCATCAAACTGAAAAGAGTTGGCCTTTTGGGTTTGGACAGCCTAGGGAGGTCCCCAGGTACCATGGGGCCAGAAAGATGGCAGTGTACTTGGGGGTGGGGGGGTTCCTTGAAGCAATAACCTTAAATGTAGATGAGCTTTGCTGGGCGCCATGGAGACAGACTTTGTTGGCAAACCATCAGCAGACTCAGGAAGTGGAGGCAGGGCCTGGGACTGCTGATCTCGACTGACTGAGGTACACTTTGAAGAACCCCTAACCACACACACACACACACACACACACACACACACACACACACACACACACACATACGTATGAATGGGAAGCGTGGAAATGGCGCTGCCTCGCATCTGACAGAAGCGAGCTCTTTTTTAAAAATTGTACACAACAGAAGGCCTGCTTCTCAACTGACCCTTCGACGCTACTCCGTCAAGCTGTCAAAGCTATCTTGGAGCCCACCATTTGTGCTTTTTCCATTTTTGGATTAAAAAAAAAGCAATTTCCAAGAGAAGCCGACAGAAGTCGGTTCAGGCAAATGAATCGGCTGCCCTCCTGAATGCCTTCCTGTGGAGGTATGGTCGGGCATGTCCAATTGGGAGGAGACCTGGGGCAGATTCAGAGCACATGGGAGGGATTACGTCTATACCGTCTGGCTTTGGAACCTCTTGGTATCCCACAGGAAGAGCTGGAGGATCTCTGGGCTACCTCAGGAAACCTACTGCCACTGAGACCTGAGCCCGAATAAACAGAACATGGATAGTTCTGCATAAACAACTGTCTTCTTCATACCTCCAGTGCAAATGTGGTTGCCAACTCTTCTGTACTTCTTTTTTGGGGTCTTTTTTGTCCTGGAGACAATGCATCTCCTGCTTCGTGCCTATGTGGCAAACAGCCCAAAATAGTTGCTTTGTCTCAGCCTGTTCGGTTGCATAACCTACCTTGACGATGGGCACAGAATGGCAAAGCAGCGGAACTAACGTACGTATCATAATGCCTCAATTTTCGAGGGCAGAACACTCAGAAAGTTATTCACAGGGCCTCTCATTCTCCTGTTTTTCACCTCTGATAAAATCAAGCTGATGACATACGTATAATCAAAGATGGCGAGTGACAAGACAGGAATGGACACAGAAATAAGATGACAATGGAGTGACAAGAGGGCGTACCGGGACAGAGCGTCATCTGAGGGCAATTATGCAAGGCTTACAATGATCTTGGAAGCACAGAAAGCCTCTGCTGAAGACGTTGACGTTGTCATTGTGGTCAGAAGAGGATGCTAAGATTTTACAAGCTCATAAGAGAGAATGACTCGCCAAAACCTTTCAGGTTTTTATGAGAAAATGCCTGAGAGGCATGTAAAACCTACCTTTATTAAAGACCACTTAAGCTGCCTTTACGATGCCTAACAGCACTTGCTGATGGTTATAGGCATAACCCTGCATCACGCTGGTTTATGAGGTTTATGGTTTATGGGTAGAATGGCTGTTGGCTCAGTGTGAAGAAGCTTGAATGTAGTGCAATGAGTGATGTTTTAGAACAGGGGTGTCGAACTCAATTTCACTAAGGGCCACACTGGAAATCACATCAAGGGCCAGACACGTATAGTTTATTGACATGCTTTCATTTCATCAAAAAAGTTAAATATCTTTGACTCAATTATTGCATGTATTATATAGTCTTCTCACTTACAGTCGGCAAATTTGCCAAATTCTGCTTTGAGTGTTGCATAATTGCAAGCTGAAAAACAGTTTCCCATGTTTTTGGTTTGGCACACAACTAGGTGGGCCAAAATTTATTGTGAACCTAAACTGATATGCGGGCCGGATCAGAATTTGCAAGGGGAGTGTGACACGTATTTTAGAAGCTGGAGGCATCAAGACTTCCATGGCCATTGGCTGCCTTTAGCAAACATGTTGTCTGTTTTGTTCCACCAGTCATTCATATTTGGTGTCTGTCTGCTGATGGAGCGTATCCCAGCATGCAGCAGTGGGCAGGTAAACACCCTGCAGGGGTTACCAGTCTATCATAGGGCAAATGATAGACCTAAGGGCGCTTTAGCGTCCAGAAACCACCTGATTTAAAGTTCTCCCCAAAGTGTGAAGGGTTTTTGACGGAAAGTTAAGACATTAAGAAGACTTTCTTCTTTGGCCCTTGCTCTGCACATTCTCAACATGGCTCAGAGCGACAGAAAGGGAGAGGATCACTACATTCACTTATGATGGTGACATAATCCCCCCAGAGAGGTGCGGGCCTGTCCCAAGGCTCACTGGGGGCTCTAAACCCAGCCAAGGAATCCCTGATATGGGGAGGTGATTCCGCCCAGGGCCCCTGTCCTCCCAGGCATTAAAGCTAAATGTGCAGTATTTGACATATATTTGGATTCGTGCAGTCAGCCAAACCTACTGGCCTTGTGGCTGTCCAGTCTCTCTCTCTCTCTCTTTTCCTCTCCACCCACTCTCATAGCCTCGGTTTTAATTGCTTTGAAGCGGAGTGCTCACCTCGGGGAGCTCAACAGGATGTTTTACAGAGGTTTGGGGAGACCGACTATTAATAAATAATACCTCCCTATCCTCTTTGTTCACCTCGCTCTTTACACTACAGTGGGATGGCGAGGAGCATGGCAGAGAGGTAAAAGCAGCTTAAAAATGTGTTTTGTTCAATTATCAGCTCTGACTTTGTAGTCAATTCATCAACATTTGCCGTGCAGTACACATAACAATTATATCCATACTCATCAGGTGTCATATTTGTAAGGACTGTGCCATGCACGTTGCACATCATAAAAGTATAGAGTATCGTTTTCTTACTGTGTGCTGCCAGTAAACACATCCTGCGCCGTAAGGGAGGAAGCTAGAATTATGTCGGCTTGACTAAACACTATTCAAAACAACATGTCTAATTATCATTCCAAATGAAATTGGTGTCACCTCGTGGACAAAAAAAAAAAAAAAAAAAAAAAAAATGATGATGCTCTCTTTGTTCTTACTTACAGTGTATTTCTTACTATACACAGCTTTGAGTTTCTTTGCTTTGTTGTTATGCTGCAAGGCACGACTTTACACTCCGGCTTTATAAGTGTGTTATGTGTCTCGGAAGCTTTCATAGCTGCATCGACCTTATAACAGAGCTAAACGCTCGGGAAACAATGGTTCCCAAATACCCTTGCGAAAAAGCCTGCCCATCCATATTTTGATTCACTTTCACCCGTAGGATACGACTTTATCCAACTCTTAAAAGGAAACATCCACCTTAGAGCTGTCAACATAACAGCTCTGCAGTTCACAAGACAGATGTTTGCACCACAGAGTGTTACACTTGTACCAAAAAGTAAGAACCCAATATATGAAAATTATTGAATAGTGACAAGATGATTGCAGAAGCAGGCGTTTGTAACCTCAACAGACCACAACGCAATGCAGCTACAAAACATGTAGCGTTTTAAGGAGGAGACCCACTCTCAGTTACAACTGAGAAGGGTCTGGTGTCAACCAGGCTACTTATCATGCCAATGCATCGAATTGTGATTGCAATTTAAATTTAATTATATTTATGTATTAATGGCCTATTAAATAACCACGTTGAGCACTAATATGAGGCACGTTGATGGAAAGTAGGGGCACAAAACTTATTACAATACAACACTTCTTTGCTACAAAATGAGTGGTGTGCAAACTTCCAGCTTCAGACTTTGCCTAACTATCTGCCCTTTCTGCTCTGTGTGGGTATATGGGATTAGCTTCTTTAATGAAGACATATCTATACCACAGGTGCCCACCTTGGATGTACAGGGCTGTTCCCCTGCTTTAGTTCCACTCCCCAGGCTGTGTGACTAATTAGAAGCTGCAATGCATCATGATGGAAGGAGGAGATATTGAAGTTTAAAAAAGGAAGAGATTGGAGCTGTGAGATTGATCTGGTCCTAAATGATAGAGGAATTGATCACGCCTGCATGTGGCGGAGGGCGAGCAGTGATAGCACTCCCTAATGAGGAAGAATAGCCATTAGTGACAGAGTTAACAGATATGCGGGCAATCTCTCACGCTGATTAAAAAGGCTTATGAGCGCCGTGACGTGTTTGTCCTCCACATTCAGCGGGAACAGGGGGGGAGGGAAGGATGGGACAGGATGCTGATGAAGCCGGTAGTCAGCTCCAGATTCAGATTTAACAACCTGTGGGATTTTGGATGCACACACTGAGAAAAGTATTAACTTTCTGATTTGACCATAGCTGAAGATCATAATGAGAGAAAGCCTATTAGCTACCTGCTTAGCTTGTAATATCAGCTGTAATATGGCTCCTCTTTGACAAAGCAAACCTTATGTGACTTATTTGCAATTATTTATTCCCGTCATTGGTTCTCCTCTCCAAAATTCTGACAGTGTCAGAACATTGGGCCTCACTCACCAATATCTTCCTAAGTTTTCTCTTAAATATGTTCTTAAGAAGGTTTCTAAGAAAAGTTTACGTCGGATTCATGACGTGTTCTTAAACAGCAGAATTGTTGTGTTGTAACTGAAAGCGCGTGCTAGTTGTTCCTAATTAGCATAAGAAAACGCCCCAAAAATTCCCATATATGGACATGACACTTCCTGTGCACCTCCTGGGAGAGAGGTTGTCGGAGCTTGTCGGAGCCGCAGTGGAGGAAGTACTGAATCTCAGTACTTAAATAAAAGTACAAATATCCAGAGACATATTTACTTTAGTAAAAGTATAAGGTGTCCACAACCACAAACAAGGCCTGGCTTTTAAGAAAAGTTCCTATCCTAACCATGAAACGCAAATAAAGTGTGTGAAGAAGCGCAAATGGGGAGATGTGAAGAGGTCCAGCCAAATAAATAAGATATGAACGCGTCTTACACAGCCTGGCGGAGGAGTAAACGACGCTGTGGAGAGAAATAGATATAGCAACTTTGATTTAAAAACGGGAATAATAAAAAAACAAACGTTTTCATTTTCACTTTTACCGGGGCTGTATTACCGAGGGTCAGCGGCGCTGCGCCCGGGCTCTGCAGCACCGGAGCCGGCTTGGATCAGCGGTGCCCCATATATACAGTATCTACGGCAACCCATATATACAGTATCTACGGCAACCAAACTTTACTGGTGAGACAAACGCGTGACGGTCAGGAAGACGTTTTGGCGGGGGGGAAACTGATCAGAAAATGTAACGGAACATTGTAGAAATGTAGTGGAAAGTATAGATAATTGCTGCAAAATGTAACAAAGTAAAAGTCAAAAGTAGGCTATGCACTATTGAGTCTACTTAAGTAAAGTACAGATACGTGAAAAATGTACTTAAGTACAGTTACGAAGAATTTGTACTTTGTTACATTCTACCACTGCATTTCGGCCCTATAAATAGCTATCAATCACCAAATAACGCAGGATTTAATCAGTTTAATTGCTGATGTAAATTGCAGTGTTAGTGTCTTTTTTGAATAATATGTTTTTTATCAACAAATGATCAGAAATACATTACAGTACAATACTATCATTGTAAACGACTGTAGAATTAAATAAAATGCAGTAAGCAATCATTTGGAGCAAATTTTCATACCTCAAATGTGCGTAAGAGTGCTTTTCAGTGTTCGTAGATTTTGTTCTTAGCTAAGAACAAATCCAAGTTAAGAAAACATTAGTGATTGCCAGAATCTTCGTAAAAAAGTGCGTAAGAAGGGTTTAAGAACACATTTCTTCGTAAGAACGGTTGGTGAATGAGGCCCATTGGGACTGTCGCTATGATCCATGGTGACAAAGAAACGGCTGGCGATAACTGGCGGGCTAGCATAACGCTACTGCTAAAAAGCATGTTTACCTCAAACTCCCTTTACAAAATGTGCATTTCATGTTGCCCCCTCATGTCGGCTTTAAGACCTCCTCCTCCAGGGTTCCTGGATAGCTCACCTGGTTGCGTGCTCCACATGTATAAAGGCTCAGTCCTTGCTGCAGTGGCTGTGGGTTTAAGTCCCACCTGCGTTCCCTTATGCTCATCATTCCCCTTTTCACATCTCCAGCTGTCCTGTGTGATAAAGGCCTAAAAAAAAAAAAAAAAAAAATACTTCCACCTCCTCTTCTTTTCTTTTGTTTTTTTCGATGCACAACCAGCTCAATGACCAAAGCTTTCTTATTGTTTTGCTATATGTTCCTGCACAGATGGATGATGCAAGTTCATGACATGTCTCTGCTTGCATCTGTTTTTTATTCCTATTAACATTGTAGCGCTATGATGCATCTGGGATTCATCGCGCCATCTGACATGCCTAAAAATGTTATTCTGTACTGTAGAGTTGACCCAGATTGTGACTTTATTAGACCCATCTTCCATCTCGCACAGTGCGACATGCAAATCATGAACTGCATTTCTTAACTGCAGAACTAGGTTTTAATGGAGACACAAGGTCACATGGTGGTCTAAGGGCTCGGTCACAACAGCATTTAGGCCGACAACAAATCAATTTATTTCAATTGAATAGCTGCAATCGGTGGATTTGCTCAACTTTCACGTCGTTCCCCAATCCAGAGTCCAAAATGGCCATGTTAACCATGTTTGCACAATCCATTTTTATAGAACCCCGCTCTCCTGAATGAGAAGCCTTGCCAATAGAGCTATTCTCTTTGTATCCACTTTGCCACAACCGGCAGCCAGTGCATCACTTCAACAAGTACATCATCAAGCCTCTACAACCTATTTCACAAGCTGTACAGCTTTGTGCTGTGATGAATTCTCTTTCAAAAGCTCCTGACAATAAGGGGAGTCTCAAGTTAAGAATTTCATTCTTTGGTAGAATTTTACATGAATAAAAACTGCACACAAATGTGGTTAAATCAGGTACAGTCCACTTTGCTAACTGCTGTGTTACCAAATGTTTTTTGGGACTGTTTTTTCACAAACTCTTTACGATCACGTGCCCTTATTTAATCTTCCTTTGTTGTGCGCTGTATCTTGCCTGACAACCCACTGGAGCATCCACTTCTCTAGGCTCACTAATGTGTGAAAAGGGTGTTGGCAGGACACTTTTTTCTCACACACACACACACACACACACACACACACACCTCTGCCCTTTCTAACGCCACTACGCCATGGTGACAACTTGCTGCGTCCCCTTTTGTATTTTACAAACGCACACTTCTCCACGTTGTTAAGCTTGATGTGTTTGGGCTTTCATCACCTCTCCACGACCCACCCCTCCTCTTCCCCGTTTACTACGGTTTAGGTTTACTGCTTTAATGGGGACAAATGGATGCACCTTACGGACACCAATGTTCACACCACTGCATTATTCTGTGTAGGAGACAGTTTGGATTTACACCTTTCATTGTTTCTTCGCCCTAAGCTTCCTATGGTAATGAGATTGAACGAACACACACAAACACACGCACACACGCACGCACACGAACACACACACACACACACAAATCAATGGCCTGTTGTCAGCATTTATATGGCTTGAATATAGCTAGCTGAAAGGGAGCCTGCAAGCAACAGACACAAAATAAAAAACGGAGAGGTTGTTAGCTGTAGCAGGTGATTGCCACGAAACAGACTTTAGCAATGTTGTCCACTTAACAGAGCCCATTAAACACAACTCCAGACTAAACGCTGGGTGTTTTAACACAGATTCATGGCATTCATAAACGTAAATGTTTAGTGTCACTTTTAACCAATCAGAAGCCGGGGTAATTTCTGGTTTATTTACGAGCAAATACTTTCTTTGGCAAACATAGATGTGGATAGGGCCGTATAGGAATAAGGCAAGATGTTAATCTTGATTTACCATGTTAAATAATGCATTTGCTAATGTGGATCCTGCTAATAGGCTGAGAAAAGTACTTGGGGATTTTGTGTGATTTCAGTGTTACAGGCCAAATTTAGATCGCAGGTAGATTTCAGAGTCGGTATCACATTCTTGTTCTCTCTCTGAAACAGTGAGCTCCTAATACCATGACGGAAATCTGTATGAAGCAAGAGGGAGGGAGAAACAGTAAAAAAAAGAAAAAGAAAAAGAGGGGGAGTGGAAAGACTGAGCATAAAAGTGAAACATAATCCACGAGTATTGGTGCTAATCTTTTGATTTGGGCAAATTTCCTTCTGCAGCGGAATCAAAAGGTCTATTTGCATTTTTTTTTTTCAACAGATGAGGTTTTAATTTTCACAGTTCTATGGATTACCTCAATTCAAAGCTCCCTGTCATAAATGAAAAGATCTCTATCATCACTCCCCTTCTCCTCTCTCTCCTCATCTCACCTCCTCCCGTCTCTCTTGTTGATGCGGGTGCACGTGTGGACAAGAAATATTGGGAAAATGAATACACAGTCTAACGCAGGGGTCCTCGCACACTTAATTATATATGGACGGATTAGCTTTCTGTTCAATTGGGTATGCAAATCTGACACAGCCTTTTCCTCTGGTGGAAAAAAAAAGGAAGAGAGCAACCAAGAAAGATTTCACTCCTCCATCCTTTCCAACAGGTAAACAGCCAGACAGCAAAAGGGGTCAGACCTCCGATAATTGAAGTTTCTGCATTTTTGTCTTCTTTTTATGCACTGGGACACTTTTATCATACAGGCGCCAATTTTGGCGTGATGCTCCAACACATCAACCATTATTCCTAGGAGGATTTTCTCCCTTTTAAACAACTGCTTCGGCTTAAAGGACAGGGAGAGTCCCACGTTGCTTGGGACGGAAGGACAGGTGGGGACTGGGGAGGCGGCGGCCGACGAAAAGCAATTAACGTTCACAAATAGCGTCAGGGAAGCTATCCGCTGAGGTTACACAGGCGCTGAATGTCACCTACTGCCTGGGCCCCAATTCCTTTATTAAACCCTCCCATAAGGGCAGACACACTTAAATACATATTTGCATACAAATGCAGTGATTAACCCTCTAAGTGCATTAGCTCGGGCTGCTTCTTGGGGGCCCTCGGTGCTAATATCTCACTCAGCGTTTGTCTATGTGTGCCTGAAATGAGGTGGGATAATGACGCTTTATTGACTTTGTTGAATTGACTTCCACTGGTTTCCTCTGGCTGTATTGTTTATGGATTTCTGAAATACTCATCATTCCTTTCCTCCGCCAATAAATCACAGTGGCGCTTCAGTTTGCATTTGACATTATGACAGTGCGCTCTGTTTGATTCAAGAAATACATTTCCATATTGTGTCCCATAAAGCAATAAAGCAGTGAAGCAAAAAAGTTAAATGATAGCTGTTAGGGGAACTGTTATTACAGCACAAATACTAGCATACAGTATATATATATATATATATATATATATATATATATAAATAAAAGAGAGGGTTATCAATTCATACTGAGAATGAAAGAAGAGCTTTCTTAAAATGAAGGGAGTGTGTGTATCCAAAACATGTCTTATTGCTTTGTAAGGCTAAATATACTACGTTTCCATTTGTAAGTGGCATTTTTAGACCAAAAAAGTTATCTCCGTCCACACGAGTTATTTGAGATCCGTAGCAGAACTAATCTCCGTCCATATTAACACGGCTGACAACGCATATATCACATGACTATTCGCACACACTGGGCAAGCGCGTGCCGGTATAACCAGGAAGCAGATTGTTTAACGTTATCTGCGGTTGAAAATCATAGATGTGCAAGTTGAAAATACAGCAAATATGTTGGAGAAAGAACAACAAAGGCGAAAAGTAAGAGCAGGGATTTATTTGCTTGGACAGACGACGAGGTGGAACTGTTACTGAAAAGGTATGGAATGTTAAATGAGTTTTGGAACACAAACAGGGGGCAGCAGTGTTTCCCAATGTCTCCGTTTTAGGGGCTCGGTAGTCTATATCCACGACGTTCCACTTCTGGGATTATTCAGGAGCCACCGGAAATCCGCTTTCTTTGTGTTGGCGTTGTAACCTCCGGTGGATTTGTGAGGACTAGGGTTAACTGCTCCTCGGATCTCTGCAGGGTAAATCCAGACAGCTAGCTAGACCATCTGTCCAATCTGAGTTTTCTGTTGCACGACTAAAACTACTTTTGAACGTACACGTGTTCCACCAAAACAAGTTCCTTCCCGAGACTATTTTGCAGAGGCACCGTGGCTCTTTGCGCTGCACAGCGCCACCCAAGACGATTGTGATAGGTTTGAAGAAATGCCAATGAACCAGAGCACGTTTCTCTCTCATCATGGAATGCATGCGTGGACTAGCCAGAATGCAAGACTAGAGGCTCCAAGTTGCCGACGTACAGTGGACGTGAGGCGTAAACGTAGCGAAAGAACCAGTTTTTAAACCAAAATGTAGTCGCGTAGATGTATAGCCTGAGCTTTGTTCTATATATAGCGGATATGAACACTGACATAAAAGAGAAAGTCACTGAATATGCCAAAGGGCTGATATGGTATGTTGCTGCTGCCGAGGCTAGTGTGTAGATAGGCAAGTGAGCCTGGGTGTGGATCAACAGAAGGGGACAGAAATGAAAGGGACGAGTCCTGATCCTTTTTTTATTATTATTTTGAGTCCCACTTTAAAGAAAAGGCGTGCTTCGTGACCTCAGAGGCTCACCTCGAAGCTTCCGCAGACAACTCCCCGCGGAGTCAAGAAAAACAGAAGAAAGACGTTACAGAACCAAGACAGGCTCGTCATTACTGATTTCTCTTTCCGTCCTACTCGCCCCCACTCCTCTTCCACCTTCACTCTACACTTACTAAGTCACATACTGTTGCATAAAGACGGAGACAACATGTGCGTTTTTCCTTGCCTCCAGAGCACCCCCCGCCCCCCCGCCAACTATCTCTCTCCTCCTCCCTCCTCTGTCCACTGGCAGCGCACACAGCCGTGGGCAGAGCTAATTAAATGCTTCTAAGTGAGTCCCCTTGCTTCGCCTCGCCTGCCATTCCAGCCTCAGCAAAAGGTCACCCTACTCACAGGCACGAGGCGGACATTCCTCATGACTGTTTTCCTTTTGAGAAATTTAGCAGATTGTTAATTATCAGATTACAAGTTTGCCTTTTTAAAGGCCAGCTCGCCGCCCCGAGTCGCATGACTGGGAAGAGAGATGGAGAAGAGAAAGAGAGAAGGGGGAGAGAGGGGTGTAAGCAGCAAAGATGGCTTTGGGGGTCCAGCTTCTCTCCTCTTTGCTCGAGTTGAGTCGGGGCTATGATTCGTGATCACACAGACACAGAGAGAGAGAGAGAGAGAGAGAGAGAGAGAGAGAGAGAGAGAGAGAGAGAGAGAGAGAGAGTTTGAGATAAGCAGAGGAGAGAGTCTCTCTGTCTGACAGTAACCCCTGTACTCTCTGTCTGCTCCCATCAGCCCTTAGCACTCACCCCCACCACCTCTCCTCTCTCTCTCTCACTCTCACTCTCTCTAAAGTCAAATAGAGACTGTTAAGGGAACCAAAGCTGAGGGCAGAAACACAGGCCTGGCCTCTGGAGATGACCATACTCTGACCATGAGCTAAATCACCGCTCGTAGAAAAAAAAGCCCACCAAGAACACTTCTTCTTCACCTTTCAATGCTCAACCCAATCCCTCCTGTTGTGTTGAAAGAGACAGAGGCCGGAGTAAAGTCAGCCAGGTGACATTTTGCCCCCCATCATCAGTGACTGCAGGGCTCTTTTGGAAGAGAGAAACAGAGGAATTTCGTTTGCAGCGGTGCAATCGTAATGATAAAAGGGGTGGGGGCTAAGCATGTCATTGTTGGGTTACAATGAATAACTGCTCGGAAACTTGATAGTGTGTGTGTGTGTTATTTGATGCATTGCCTGACTTTTCCACACATCTCTCTTTGTGGTAAAAATGCCCCCCCGATCATTACTATTTTAATAATGACTTTATGTGGGCTTCAGTCGTCTTTACTTCATTTGCAATTTATTTGCCGGTTGAGTTACTTGCTAAAACAAATGTGCTATATTGCACATAACCTTTGTAGGGCTGTATCCAAATAGTCAAATATTCGTTTGATGGGTAGGTATTTGATTTTCAATATTGAGGTTTGAATAGTCCTTTTTTTTGTCAAAACGTGCACGCAGGCTGAAATTCACTGTTTCACTATATAGACGCAGAAAAGCCACAAGCCACCTTAAACCTCCATTTACAAGAAATGCTCCACCATCTACCAAGTTGCTTATGCTTAACGGCTTCTTTAGCCTGATCCCTCTGCGCCGCCGATTCTTCTTAATGAGCCGATGATTGAGTCGTGAATCAGCTGCGGAAATGGGCAATGGCAAGTCACTGACGATAGATCTGTGCTTCGTAGCCCTCGGCCAACAACAAAAGGAACCAATAAACACTGTACTGTATGTGGGATTTGAATTTAGAAAGTCAAATGTTGGTGGTCATCCTTTAGATGTAGAGAGTCAGTTACATTACTTTTAGAGAAGCATCTTAAGGCATTACCAGAGGTTTTGCATGTTTGAGTCCATTAACTATGATAGACCGTATCCTTGTTGTGTTGAAGGACCGTCCGACAGCTTAGACTTTCCAGCAACCTAATAATTCAATAATACAAGAACAAACTTGAGTATTTCCATATGCTAATGTATACCTTGACAACACATTTCTAAGGGAAATAATGCACTTTTTATTCCACTTCAATTATCTGACAACTAGTTGCTAGTTATCTTTTACGTTGAGATTCCACATACAAAGCATATGATATGATGCATTGCAAGATTAAACTACAATAGCTTAAAGGCTATAAATTATTTCAAATTAGCTCAACCAGCTACAGCATTAAAATGTTACACAGCAGTGATGATAATCCAATGAAATAATATTACAGTCTGATACACACTTAATTTTGATACTTCTAGAACAATATAGTATTACTACTTTTATGTAAAAGTAATTCTTCCACCACTGGTGCTGTATTCTGCTTAAATAATGGACGATCATCCTTCCTTGACAGCACCCGATCTGATCACAACTGAAATACTGTATCACACATGATGGTAACAGACCGACAGACAGACTTTATCGATCCCAAACTTGGGACTTACTCCGTTACATCATCAAGTTACAGGGACATTAGTCTCGCATTGCCAGACCTTCCTCCACAGAGCCGCGAAGAAGGGTCTGGCGAGTCCAAACAGCATTGGGGGATGGGAGCAAAACGTGCTCCGGTTTTTTGGCATTTCTTTACACCAATCACAATCATCTTGGGCGGTGCAAAGTGTAAATGAAACATTGTGGATATAGACTAACAAGATGGTAGTCTATCCACGGCCTTCCACTTCCGGGATTCTTCAGTTGCCGCCGGAAATTCCGCCTGATGTCTTTCTTTTCGGCCGGATGTCCTTCACCTTCCTCTTCCTTTGTGTTGGCGTTCTAAACTCCGGTGGATTTGTGAGGACTATGGTTAACTGCTCCTCGGATCTCTGCAGGGTAAATCCAGACAGCTATCTGTCCAATCAGAGTTTTCTGTTGCACGACTAAAAGGCTATTTTGCCTCAGGAAGGAACCGTTGCTCCGTTCGGCGCTTAGCACATCCCAAGAAGATTGTGATTGGTTTAAAGAAAATGCCAATAAACCAGAGCATGTTATACTCCTATCCCAGAATGCTGTGTGGACTAGCCAGACCCTCCTCCGCAGCGCTCTGGAGGAAGGTCTGGCAATGTGAGACTAACATGATGGTAACTAACAGAAATGACTACATTTTACTGTGATGGATTTTCATACCAGAAAGAAGTGAATAGCAATAAATGGCTGAATGTAAAACAGTCTAGAAAGTTACCAAAATGGTATTTAAAAAAAAGGGAAAATGACCAATAATAATGTAAAAGTAGTATGCAAATATAGAAAGCTCTTTACTCATCCTCCCATTCCTCTTTTAGCCTCACGTATTTCCCGTTATCTGACCTCCACCTTGCATTGGTGATTTGTAACTAATGTGCATGAGACGTTATTTGTGTCCCTGCCTGGGGCGACCAATGCTCTCTGTCCAAACAGCCTGCTGCCTAGCCAACTAAGTAAATAAATGGGACAAGACGAACAAATGAATAAGGAGATGGATGTTCCCTTCTTGGAGACACAGAGGCCTAATTTGAGCTAATAAAAGGAGCACATCAAGCGTGACCCCTTGCTGAGAATTGAGGGTCGATGGAGTGTCTGGGAAGCCTATGCAATCTCAAGTCAATTGCTCACAGGCTCAAAAGATCTCATCAGCTTCCCGTCTCTCCACAGAAAGAAAGCGATGGGAGCGGGAATGAAAAAAAAAAAAAAAAAAGAGGCAGAAAAGGGAGGAGAAAGGTAACTGACAGCTGATGTTTAAAAAAAAACAACAGAATAGGTCTTTATCATCATTGGCCCTTTCAATGCTCCGTCTCATCAGCTCGGGGGCTAATCTGAAAAGGAGCCATTTAAGAATGAGCTGTTGTTTGTAATACCTTCAATCGATGGATGCCCACTATCACTGTGGTGAAATGGCGGGTGGCTGAACAGGAGGGAAAAAACAAAAAAAGTAGATGAGCAGAATTAGTCTCTAACCCTTTCCCGCTTGTCTGTCTTCCGCTCTCTCTGGAGTTAGCCCCTGATCTGTAGGGGGGGGGGAGGTTATGGGTAATCGCCAGAGCACTCCCAGTGCCAGCTGTGATCTGATTTGTGGCAGAGGGCAGCCAATTACAACCATTGCGTCACTTTGTGCAGGGCGGTTACTGCCTGCAGGGGGAGAGAGGGAGGGAAGGACTCCTCCTTAACAAATTGTGAGGAAGGACAGGAGGAATGGATGGAGAGAATGACGCAGAAAGAGAGGGAGAAGGAGGAGCTAGAAGACTTTCGCAAAGAAGAAAAGCAGTGCAGGAGGGGATGACAAAGAAAGAAGGAGAGAGGGCAGGATTACATAAAGGATCATTTTAACCAATCATTTCGGTTGGTTAGGATCATTTTGCAACCATCAGGAGGCCCCCTTAGAGCCACTGAATATTTGCAGGTGCTGGGTGTTAATAATCTGCACAAAAAAAAATAATTATAAATCACACCATTCCTGGGGTAGACTATTGGTGGTCGAAATAATTGGTAACATAATCGTCAACATCAGCATCCTGGGTCTCTCCAGATAAGAGTGGGTTGAGAGAACATTCATAACAAACCCACATCAAGATCAACACAGCCAGACCGGCACTAACAGGAGAACGCACAACGCTGCAGTGGCCATTATCATCAAACTGGAACACGGTGATGGGGTTAGTCAAATGATAGTCTTGCATTATCCCAGACCTTCCTCCACAGCACTGTGGAGGACGGTCTGGCTAGTCCACACAGCTAGGGCTGCCACCTCTTAGTCGATTAGTCGACTAATCGGTCGTTTTGGTCTTAGTCGACTAAGATTTCTTTAGTCAATTAGTCATTTTTTATGCTTATTCATGCTTAATTACTTAATTCCAAGAAACTTATGAGCACATTTATGGTAAACACAAGATTTAAAGTGGTGCTTTTGCAGGATTAATTGTGGAGAAACTCAGTTTTACAGATGGTTAATTAACTACATTTATATTGTGCTTTTCTAGTCTTAACCACCTCTCAAAGCGCACAGCTCTGTCAATTAAATCAAGAGTTAGTCGACTAAGAATATCTTTAGTCGAGGACAGCCCTACACACAGCATTCCGGGATGGGAGAAATTCGTGCTCTGGTTTATTGGCATTTCTTCAAACCTATCACAATCGTCATGGCCGGTGCTTAGCGCTGCGGTGCCGCTGCAAAATAGTCCCGGGAAGGAACTTGTTTTGGTGGAACACGTGTACGTTCAACGGTTGTTTTAGTCGTGCAACAGAAAACTCAGATTGGACAGATGGTCTAGCTAGCTGTCTGGATTTACCCTGCAGAGATCTGAGGAGCAGTTAACCCTAGTCCTCACAAATCCACCGGAGTTTAGAACGCCAACACAAAGGAAGAGGAAGGTAACGGGCATCCGGCCGAAAAGATGGACATACGGCGGAATTTTTGGCGGCAACGGAGCAATCCCGGAAGTGGAACGTCAGGGAAATAGACCAGACAAATGATAAGAGAAAGCTTTTCTAAGTAAAAGAGGAGAGTCATGTGATGGTACCAGAAAGAGACAAATAAACATAAATAAAAAGAAAGAGAGGTTGACTTGTCACTTTCTTTAAGATGCTGAGACGGCACGGCGTCTCGCTGCTACAAGTGAATTCACCCGCGCTGACGTCCAAAACAGCACCAAGTCTTATCGCTTTAGCCTCGAAATATGCAAGCAAACATTTCAAAAAATATCAGCAACTTATAACTTCTGACCCCATCGAGAATGCGGGAGAGCACTGCAAAATGCACTGCCCCAGATTCCTATTTCCTACCATTAAGTTCATTTCCTTTCCATACTTCCTTCATTAGCGCCTTTGTTAAGCTCTGCAGAATTGCTAATAAGTTAATTGCGGGGCTTCTTAAGACTTTGTAGGTGACATTGAGAGGGAGATTGGCTTCACAATGTGTGGGAATGAGCTTTGCATAATATTTAATGGCCACTCATTCTCCATAGTGTAGCTGCAGAGACTTCTGGGCTCATACTGTCGCGCGCACACACACACACACACACACACACAGATATAGAATCACACTTGACGACACACTCACAGTTACGAGTATGGTGTCAGTATTAATTAAACACGTTGTCCCACTAGGGGAGAACCTGTGTCTGTGTGTGTGTGTGTCTTCAGTCACCTGTCTCAAGGGCCGAGCAGTATGAAATCGACTCTTTCTAAGTTGTGACAGCATGTGTGTGTGTGTGTGTGTGTGTGTGTTTACAGTGCATGTACACAGAGAGAGGGAGAGAGAGAGAGAGAGAGAGAGAGAGATAGTCAGGCAGGCAGCAGCTGTATTGGGACTTCCCATTGGGGCCAAAGGTTTTCTGCCTTTCTCTCTGTATCTTTGCCTCTCTTGCTTCTTCCCCTGAGGCTTTGTGTCGACAGTACACACACAAACAAACACACACACACACAAAACCAAAACTCGCCCACCAACAGGCCGCAGATGGTTGTCCGAGTGTCAGAAGAAATACAATGTAAAGTGAAATATTGAAAGAGAAGTCTAGTATGGTAATTCTGTCTCTTGAGTTTCGGTTTTTCTGTGTGTGTGTGTGTGTGTGTGTGTGTGTGTGTGTGTGTATATATATATATATATATATATCTGCAGGACAGCTTGATTAGCTAGCTGTCTGATGTCAGAATTGCCCAAATAGATCAACCTTGAACAACCTTCCCATCCACTTACCTCCAAAAGCTCTTCTCTCATTCACTCACTCTAGAAACTGAGCAGAGATATATTGCAGAATGGCTTGGGTTTTAAACTTTAGTGTATTACGTAAAAACACTACATTGGCGGAAAAATCTATTTATTTAAGGAATAATTAGATAATATATAGAAACAGATTAAGTTCACCATTAGTTTAAAGCAGTTCCTATTAGCACCAGAGAGCTGAATCTGCCTTCCACTGATCAGAGGAGACACACTACTGACCCACCTAAGAGGGATTTTTAGCTCTGCGTTAAAAGTTGTGGGATAACTTTTGCTATGTTTACACCTCTCAATCTCACTGCTCTGGTGAGCCTCTAACCGGAGACATTTGGGGGTGTCTAACTGCTAGTCAGTCACTGCTCATGCACACACATTCATTCTCCCTTGTGGGGGGAGGGGCTTAGGAGACCGTTTTGGGCTTTAGCGGAAAGGGGGGAGGGACTGAGAAGTGTGTCGATGTCTACATTTTTTGGCTAAGTCCTGGATCTTCACAATCCTACCTACAGCACCTTTAAACAGATGTTAGTTCTATTACTGGCTCAAAACTCAAGATTTCCACCCCTGGGGTGTAGACACTGGTGGGGGAGTGAAGAGAGTTGCTGAAGAGCTGGAGGATGGGATGTGGCCGCTGATATGATGGAAGACTGGAGGTGAAGGGGGGGAGCAGGGTTGCATCGGTTCGTAGTGAAATGGCAACTGACAGCAGCAGAGAGGATTTTAAAGTTTAATATTGAGGATATGATTGAATAAGAGACATCGTGGCAAGATCTGGTTGCACTACTTAGAGTGAACGCACACAGAGTAGAGAGAGAGAGAGAGAGAGAGAGAGAGAGATAAGAATGAGTCTTCCTGATTGAAGCTTCGTATGAACGCAATTTAGAAGAAAAAAAATGTAAGCATATCCATCTACTGCAAACCTTCTGCTCAACATTATTGCTTGCTGCCCTCTATCGCAGTGAAAGAATATACTGTATGCACAGGGATTGCACAACAAATAAATGACCTGTGACGTGGAAGCTGTGAAAAAAAAAAAAAAAAAAAAAAAAATGGTAGCGTGATTTCCAGAAACACCTGATATTAGTCGTAAATGGATTGTAAATAAAAATGGCATCTTTTTTTCCCCCTGAAATAACACTCCTACCACCTGCCGCTCATGCACCAATCGGTATCGTTATGAGTCATGAGTCTACAGGCTAGGAAACACTGAAAAGAGGCAGAAAACTCCATTTTTGACAGCAGGATTGGTCGGGGGAGAGGGGGGGGCGGTGTGGGCGGTTCCTGGTGGTCTCGCTGCGTTCGGTGTGTTATTGAGCGTTTCGGTCAATAACACACATCATCAAGCAGCATGAGTCAGCTTTCCAGCAGCTGTTACATTTCCTAACCAGTACGGCATTTTGTTTTTAACCAGCATCGCTGACAATGTTTATACTATTGATATTTTGTTGAACTCTTTATATGACGACGCCTGTCAATGTGTTAACAGCCAAAACATTTGGGGTTCTGCATGAGTACTTTTTATTCATTTGATACATTAAGTACTGTATATGTTGAAGTAAGCAGGATTTTACATTGTGGCATTAGGATCCAAGTACTTCCTCCCCGACTGGTATGGTACATTAAAAACAATGCTTCTGTTGCTATCAGGAAGGCATCTCTTGCACATGAATCAGAGCAGTAATTTGAAGCGATAAGACCCAATTTGGAATTTGTTCGAGTTGTAAATTAAGCACATTGCGCTTGAGGACTCGAGTGAGAGAAGGACCATGAATTTGAAATGCTTTGGAAATACAAATGGGTTGCTCCACTTTGCTGAATGAAAACGAGAAAAGCCTTGCATATCAAAAAAGCACAACTAGTGTGATGAGATCTCTTCAGTCCGGGGGTTATTATTGTCCTCTCCAGGAAATATGAGAGCGTGACAGTTTATTTGATCTTAAAGCGCCACATAGCTCCAAAAAAAAAAAAAGCTACTGTACTTGTACGTGAGGCTAGATTCATGTTGGTGCGCTCTGTAATGAAGAAAGAGCACACAATGGAGGATTGCCAATTCCATGCACAGCGGGAACACCTTTTGTGAATGATACCTGCTGCACCTGCACATACAGTGATCTTTTTAAGTGAATCTTTGCTTTCTCCTGCAAGACCAATCTCTGTCGGTCTGCCATGCCGGACAAGTAGTTATTGGGCAAAAGATTGAAAGTGAGAAATAAGAGATTGGGGCGAAAGAGAGGGAAGGGAGCGAGGGCAAGAGACATGGCGGGAAGGAGAAGTAAGACGGCGAGGGCAGGGGGATGAGTGAGAGAAAGAAGCCACAGAGCTAATGGGAAGCACAGAGAGAGAGTGCGAGAGATGGAGTGATGGCTGACAGACGGCAGCCCTGAAGTGAGAGACTGGCCCTGGGAGGCAAAAGATTTGGTGGAAGGAGAGGAGAGGACAGCCCGGCTCTGCTGCTTGCTATTCCAGGTGTCATCTTTTCCAGCCGCTGCTGATTAGTGCCTGAACATATCTCCTGGGGAGAAAATTAAATATTGATCTATTTTTCTCTCTTCATTCTAACCCCATCCTCTTTTTTTTTTTTTTTTACTCTGCTTTTTTTTTATATATATATATATATATATATATATATATATATATATATATATATATATATATATATATATATATATATATATATATATATATATATATATATATATATATATATATATAAATAAATAAAAAGACCACTACTGATGAAATTTCAAATGGTGACTGGTAAAGGGTGAGCTGTGTTAGGGAGCGTTCACATTTGACAAAAAACCTCTCCGCCTGAGCCCTTAAATCCATTCATCCAATGGTTTGTGCTTTTACTGCACTCTGTCCAGTGCACAGACTTTGAACAGTATGGCTGATAAGAATATATATATATATATATATATATATATATATATATATATATATATATATATATATACACACATATATATATATGACAGCGTATTACTTGCAGTTTTATACAGCAATCACACTGTGATAAGCACTTCCTGTTTGAATGGCTAGACATTCATTGGAAGTGCTTATCACAGTGTGATTGCTGTATAAAACTGCATAATTGGTGCTGTATATGTGACCTTTAAGTGAATTAAAACTCTGCCTTCCTCATGTCTTAAATCCTTTTATTATATGGCAAAAAAACTTCCTTTATGTTATGGATCAAATTGACTCACCGTGTTAAATTACACAGACACATTTTCTCAGTTAAGTGTGAGGCAACATGGCTAGGACCCAAACACGGACAATGCAGACTGATACGGTTCAGGGATGGATTGTAAGTAGTGACGTTACGTTCCGTGCCGAGGCTTCAAAGCGCGCGTCGAGAAATCCCTGAAGTGTTTTCCCGTGAAGCGCAAGTCGAGGCTTGCATCGTTTGACAAAATGACGTCGTCGATGACATCCGAAGCCACGCTGCCCGTCCGTACCACATGACGGTTTAGAAAGCGGTTTGAATCTACATCAGTTTTATTATACATCCATGATGTAGCCTACACGAGCATATTCACTGCCAACTGCCCGCTTCTAACCATTGCCACGTTCCAGTTTCAGAATACTAATATTGCCCCTCCTGCTAGTATTATATCACGACCAAAGGACTGATTTACACACATGTGATTGCCACATTCATCTTAAGGCAATCCGTTTATTATACAGTTATGTTATACAACCATTATACCCTGAGAAAATACACACTATATTCATATAAAATGGATTAACGTTAAGTGGAAATTTTAGTTTTTCTTCACCCTTCCCATCAACCATGCAACTTGTTGTCGTCCCGGGTCAAAATTAACACTTTTTTTTTATGCTTTATCCGACGTAGTTGTCACTCATTTTGACATTTTTTATGCTTTTTTTCAATGTGTTTGTCACTTTGACTATTTTTTTTCATTTTCTTTCCGACATCTCTGTGCTTTTCTTTCACTACAACCAGTATACACACCACTAACGCAAACTTAGTATCACTAGTTTTACATGGTCAATGAACCTAATTTATATGAAATGATATCTAATTCTTCAGAAATTATGAATTATTTTGACTTAATAGTTAAAGGTACAATATGTAACATTTCTGCTTTAAAATGTCTAAAAACGACCATACCTATATTATATATTAATTTTTTTTATATTTAACTCGTTAAAAAAAATTTACGAAATTAACGCAGCTGTGTTTGTTTACTTCATGTGGCGGCTGAGAAACGTAATACGCCTCCATAACAGCAGGCGGCGCTACTCTGTATTGTTGCCCAAGTAATGAAAACCGGCAGCTGATTGGACGAACGCGTCACATGGGTTTGTTTTCTCCGGATATTGAGAGCCAGACTGTCATGGCGGCCGTTCAGAATACGATCTCATATTGTACTAAAATAGTTCACTGAAAGATGTTTCTGAAAACATTTTAAGCGAGAAATAGGCCGTGCAGTTGCTGAATCTGTCTTCATTTCAGATCAACAAAGGTCAGTTTAGAAGATTTTCGTCAGTTTTTGAGAGACTAGTCACGTCACCTCACTCCGCTCGCCATTTCCGGGTGAGTCCCGACTGCCCTGCCGGCGACTGAACATAGGCTCGTTGGAGATGAACTGCGCCTCGCCTGTAAAGTAGACGAGAATTGACAAATTGTTGCTGCTGTTGTTCTGAAAGATATTAAACATTCTGAACTTAGCAGAACCTTTCCTTGTTTGTTTTTTTCTTCATATTTGCAAAGTTAAATGATTTAGCATTTAAATATCGATTATTTTAAGCTTCAGTCTCAATTTAAAAAAGCGATTAATCGCGATTAATTACAGCAAATTGTGCAATTAATTAGTTAATTTTTTTTAATCGATTGACAGCCCTAATATTTTTATGAGTTGGGTTCTTACACTATCCCAAATGTTTCCACCAAATGTCAAACCCAGAGAAATCTGTTATTTTATTTTCAGACACGGCACGTTTCCTTTAGTCGCCCGTTAGTGGCGTCATATAACCTTTCACCCTCCAGTTACTCTAACTTCCGTCAGAACACTGGCACCAAGATGATACGTTCAGGAGTAATTGTAAATCATACAATGTCAAAGAAAAAAAAAATACTAATACTGCTTTTTTTTGCCATACAGCATAATTTTGTGATTAATTAAATTCCACTTTTTATCACAGTAATACAACAGTGACCTTATCTATTTTGAAAGTTCAATATCGATACCAGCTTAACGTTACTACAATGTGCTAACGTTGATGCTAATTCTTTGTGGGTAACATTATGAGGTTACAACATTGTTCAACACGCTAATAGTTATTTTTAGTATGACTGTTTCGACCACAGCTAACATGACTGAGCTAACTCACGAATAACTTCACTAGTAACGTTAACGTTAGCTGTATAGATAGACGATTAATCTAATGCTAATTTAGCCAGCCAGCACACCCCTGTCTGTCTGCCTCACTCCCCCGGCGCAGAGAGACTCAGTCGGGATGACAGCTGACAACAGCCCCGGGACATATAGCTAGCTAGTTACCGTTAGCCCCCAGTCAGCTATCAGCCAGCTACTTCCATTACAGCAACCCCCCCGGCCAGAACTTATCTCCAGTGCCTGATGCTTACGACACTAAGGGGAGTTTAATTAAACGTCGGGAAACAATGACTATATCAGACCCAGCACCGAGTCACAACAGCGGCAACATCCATAGCGGTAGCTACATCTCCGTAGCGCTAACGGTGTATGTGCCGAAAATCTCGTCCCTGCCGAATTTCTCCCCCCTTCGCATTTAGCTGTCTTTACGGTAAGCTAAATTAAGCCGACAAAAGGTGGGTTAAGCACCAAAACGAAAAGTTAAGATTACTGAAAAGTGAAGGGGAGATAATTCCGGGCAGCTGGGAGATGTTCTGCTGCTGCACAACAGGCATCGACCGTCCTGGCTCGCTATCGCGGAGATTTCCCCGACAACCCCCCACCCACACCCGTCTCTCAGCCTCGTTTAGTAGCTAGCTAGCGTTACAACAAACCCCGTCCGCCCCGGTGTTGAAACCATCCAAAAGGTGACATTGATATGTGAAATATTTTGTGTTTTAGCTGCTGGCTACTGTTAGCTTGCTGGCTCACTAGCTAACTGGTCAGCTACAAATAAAAATCTAATCAAGAAAAAAGTAATTATGTTGGGGAAACTGCAGCTATTTTATTACAATAACATGAATAAACGTTACTAAACGTAACGTGAATAAACTTGAATGGGTAAACTCGTCCGTGAACTGATGCATTCTAACCGGCAGCGAAGGTGTTTAACACTAAAAACTCCCATAATTCCACGCAACTGTTTTACCGTCCATTGTTTTGGTTGAGAGACCCCTAGCGGCAGAAAGTTACATATTGTACGTTTAAGATCAGAGGAACGTATGTTGATCGATGATCACAGATATGTCAAAGATACTGTTTTGATTTATTTTTATTGTATTTTTTTTTGCAAATGCTATGAAATTGAACAAAACACCCACAATTCAATGAAAGTAGTTATCATTAATGTTGTACTTGCAAAGAGCTTTGTATAAGCATTCATGCTATTTTGGGGGTAATTTGGTTGATAGAAACCCACATTTCTGATACATATCTGAAATTTGACCCGAGGACAACAGGAAGGTTAATCCTTATTTTACAAGCCTTTAATAGCGACAAAATACACTGTATCACAGCTCACATCAGATCATCTTTAATCTATCTGCCTGTTTGTCTACACTCTTTGACCAACAGGTGGTTTAGTGAGCACATGGAGCTTCAAGAAATGAATCCTTTAGCGAATCAATTTGCCGGAGAACTTAAATGCTACATGAGGATTCAGCTCGCCATCGCTAATATATTGTAAGAGGTGGAAACCTTCCTCTGTCTGCGGCTTGATTGCGCACCAGCATAACGTTGATGAAATGTTTTCAATGTGTTCAAGTCTCTTACCTGTGTTGTGTTGTGTTGTGTTGAGTTGTGTTGTGTTGTGTTGTATCTCCTCTGCAGGGTGTTCGGGCTAAAAGCGTCCCCAGGGTATCGCAGCACCATGTTGAAGGTTCCAGGAAATACCATGTGTTAATTAGTGAAGGGGTATTGGTGTTCTTTGATCTGCTGTTTAGGCTTTCTCTGAATGTATGGTTATGGGTAACATGAAGTAAGATCATTCAGGTTAACTGACATTAGGGGAGTAGAAATGTATGTAATGCATTTGTTGTGGTTTGTGTAGTTTCGAGGTCAAGTAAATTGCTGATTTCCCTACACTGTGGTAGGGTATTGTACTGTGACCCAATGATGGCACTAGATTCAATTCAATTCATTTCATTTAAGAGGGGGACAGTAACAAAATAATAAAACACATGCTCAAAAATGGGTGAAAATGCCAGAATTAGCCAAAATGCTATTTTCCATCTGTTGTCCCATGGCCTCGATGTAAAAAAAGAAAGAAAAGACAACACAAGCGGAGCGTGACTTAGCACAAAACAAGACACAGCACAGAACCAAAAAAAAGATTACCAACAAACAAAGCACAGAGCAGAACAGGTTGCAAGGCAAAACAACAAAGCATAGAGTACGATTAGAAAAGACACAGCTGTTGTGAGCAATAAAAACAGATGAAACATTAGAGAGCGGTATCATAGTGAGCAGTTAACTCTCAGCATGAATATGCAACCCACACACAGCCCATACTTCGGTTGTGTAAAAGCATTTTATATATTTGGTAGCTTGTGTGGTACAAGAAGTCCAACTAGCAGTCAAATTGAAATAAGACACAAGTTTAAACCTGCCAGCCTTTAAAGCAGTTATAATTGATTGTTTTTATATAACTTCTGAAAGTACACCAAGAAGGTCACAAGAACGCCATATGACCAGAAGGTGTATCACATATAAAAGCAGAAATAATAAAAATATTAATATCCTTCACGGCCACCGCAGCCTCCTACCCTCTCAGGTGGCATCATAAATCCTCCTACTCCACCTGAGTCCTCTGGGTGGCATAAAGAGAACAGCCGCGCATGTAAATCCTCTCCTTTATACCCTGTGTCGCTCCTCCTCTTCCCCCCGTGTCCTGTTCTTCTCAGCGGAGCACTGGCTCTCGGTGTGACGGCCTCATCTGTGAGGGCCCAGAGTGGTTGTGACATGGCGGGATAGCAGCCGTTCCCCGCTGTCTGGGAGCATTAGCTCTCCTTCTTCAGGCTGACTGGGGATGCCTCCTAGCCCCACCATACCTGCCTTCTATATGGGCTCTGCTCCACATCACAGGGCAGGCTGGGCCACTGTGGACTTTGTATAACATGATGAGCAATGGCAATAATGCACTGATGATGATGATGATGATGATGATGATGATGAAGATGATGCATATTTTAAAGTTTGGGTAACACTTTAAAACAACCACCACCATTAAATGGTAAATTTATGGTTTATCGTAAATAACGCTACTAGGACAGCACTCCAATTGGATAGTTTATTGCCACACAAAGGACTTTTCGGGGCAGAGCCCTTCCTCATTGTGAGCACAGGCAATTACAAACATCACTCCGCACACAGGTGGGTTTAATTATACCACCAATACTGCACAGGTGGAGTAAATCATCTGCAACTAGCCCTTCAATCCGACTGAAACTGGCAATAAACCAGCAAATTGGAGTGCTGTCCTAGTAGCTTTATTTACGATTCTTCACTTTTAGCATCCAGCATCCAGCCTTCAAAGCTGTTTAAGTATCTAAGTGAGTTGAGCGCGTCCAGTCCTATTTTTTTCCATAAATTAATAGTTGATAAAATGTCAGTTCATAGTTATTTTACTGTCAACAAACAATGATATGATGATGTATGTTTAATATTTATTAGTAGTGTTATAATTGATGTTATTTTATCATTAGTTTAGTGTCATATAGAATAATACGTTTGTCAATTTAGTTGTTTATTTAAAAAAAGTATGTGCTTACAGTCATCGTCACATTCCAAAATGGGAACGGTGTGAAAATGCACCTGGAGGTGCTACATCCACTTTGTTTTAACTGAAATGAACTACCACACTAATGTGAGATATTGTTACTGTACACAAACAAGCCTATTGCCAGGAAGACTAGCAGCCCCCCACCCCCGTCCACACTGCATTATGCACACTGTGGACTGTTTAAGGGCACAAAGCAGCAAACAGAGTAAGAACAGACATTATAAAGACGAGTGATCTCACTTCTGTCTGTCGTGTCTGCTGAACAGATTGCTTTTTTTCTGACCGGATCGCAATTTGTGCCTCACATTCAGCTTTTTTTCTTTCCTGGAAAAAGGCGTATTTTATTTAGTCAAAACAACACAATTTTGGAGATGGAATTGAGGATTTTGCTTTTGGTCTATTTTGGACGTGCACACTATGATAATACGGTTATTATGGACAATATGTGTGAGAAGGACTTCTCCACTCGAGCCAGATGATGGATGTGTGCCCTTGGCGTGTGAATCCAGTCATCAGCGTTCAACTTCCATGTGATTACAGTATGTATTGAAACAACACCGTTAATACCAAAAAGAAGAAAAAAAGATCAAATTGATTACATTTTAACATTATATTTGTTTCCAAATAGGCCCATGAGTAATGTCTGTTATTTAAAAAATATAATATAATTAGCGAAGCTGAACAAGCTCAATCTTTAAAAATATTTCAAACCAATTTAAAGCTATTATGCAACAGATATCATGACTTGTTTTTTCAAACTAAAATATCTTGCCTGTGGTTATGGCTACACTGCAAATCACTGTTAATATTTCCTTCCATGAGATCCAGTGTTTAATTTCCAAATATGTGTATTCCTTAACATTAATTTAGACACATTTGAGTGAAATAGATTTAATTATCATTGCCACATTATAGGTGTCATCGGTGCAAGTTAACACCTGTGAGGTAATGCTAATGAAGCGAGCAAATCATGTCGAGGTTTGTAGCACCATCAAACTCAAAAAAAAGGTGGCGACTCAGAGCTGCATGTGATGATGAAACCTAGCAACACAAAGGCATTATCGTAGTGGAATGGTGGAGTGTTAGTCTGTTAGCCTGCCATCTCATCGTCACTGCATAAGCAACTGCGCAATGTGTGTAAATATGAATCCAAATTAATTCAAAGTGTTCATTTTAGTCTACCAAAAAATGGAGAGCTATTTTTTAAGTGGAAAGAAGCTCCATGAGTACTGTATGCTTTCCTCTGCTGTTAGCCCCTTACAGCCATTAAGACTTATTGTCCCTGACATGTTAACTGGGAAGTGCGCTTGCAAACCAATTCCCACTTTTTCCCCAATCGACTTCTCTTTACCACATTGGTGAGCAATCGCTATGAAAAAGAAGGCTGACCTTTGCTTTTATAGACCATTTGCGATATGGAAGAAAAAAAAATGTCATAGTGTGATTCCTCTAACTACCACGGGTACTGAAGAAAAACCCAACAGCCCTTAGAATAAATGGCCGTAAAAGGCCTTTTGTAGTGCTTGCGTGTGTGTGTGTGTGAATTTGGTATGGGTAGCTTTATCCAGAAGTTCAATTTGAAGTTTCACGCACCATAAATAGCCACCACGCGGACATTGTGAACTTGTGAGATTGAGGAAAAGACAGCTCTTGCATGAAAAGGACGACCCCAGAACAGATGGGATGCTTTGCTCTGCTGACAAAGCCCAAGGCCTAAGACCAGACTCCATCATGATGACCAGTCCACCGTGGATTCCACAAGAAAAATCTAAAATAAATAAATCTTGACTGGCTCAGATCCAAACATCTAATTATTCCGCGTCAGGGAAAGCCTCTCCTCTTCCAAGGCTTACTTTATTTGAAAAATGTGAACAGGCCAAACAGGAAATGTGCTTTCATTTCCAGAGGCAGCCATGAGCCAAGATTGAACGCCATTTTAATGAGCTTTCGCAATGAGGTGCCACCTGTTTTATCCAGATAATTGGATGATTGGCCACCCTTAAACGACCCCTGCTTGGCAAGCAATCTTTCTTTCCCTCTCTCTCTCTCTGTCACATGCTGTACCACTCCCAAGAATAACCATAACCAATGCATGTAGAAAACATATTGTTATTAAAAAGACTCAACTGATGATGAGAAAATGGAAAGCAGACAGCACACAACCTATTCAGCTTTTATTTGCAGACATTAGTCTTGCTTGCTACTGTAAACCTTTCGAGCTCCATGCAAACAACTCATGCTGTACTTGGATTTTTTTTCTTAGAACTGCAGCAAGAACAAGAGATTTGGAGTCTCCCTGACTGGGTCACAGACAGCTGTTGCTATGGTTTTTGGTTCACCCAAGGGGGTAAGCTTCACTTCAGAACGCGAACCTCCGATGGCGCCATTTTGTTGCTACAAAGGTATCACCTCTTGTTAGCATTCCACCAACCGGCATGTTTTTTTTACGTCACTTGACTGCGAATAACTTTACATCTGAAGCGTTTAAAGACTCTATTTGCTTAATTCTGCTTAATTTCCATTGTTTAATTCTAAAGAAACACGACAATGTAAAAAAGGCTCCATTTCCTTGTACCTCACGTTATGGCTCCGTAGCAGACGTTTTTGTAAAAATCGGCTAACGATTGTGTCATAACCAAGTGACTTACTGTCGCACAGTAGAGGAATTACCGTATAGTACAGGAGAAGCTCGCAGGCAGTTTCGACTTACATTAGCTGTTTAGGTTTAATTACGAATGTTAACTAGCATGTTAGTTAGCAATAATTAGCCTGTGCTTATGTTATCTCCTTACATATACCTACACTCTCCGTCTTTGTAAGATTGTAAATGATTGAGATTTCTTTTGGCACAGCTACCAGAAGACTTACAACTTTCAGACACGTTGCTCACGTCACATTTACGTTGTCTCTCTCAGTTGGAGGCTGCGCAGTAAAGCAAGTGATCACCGGAAAAGTGCTTCTAATAGCCTTCACTGGTCTCCGTCCAGAGCAACGGGGTCTATTGGTCCATTATATATATGTCAATTGGTTCACCAGTGTATGTAGCTAACTAATCTACTTTATTTTAATAATGGCACCATGCAATACTTGGTCTCAATTAGAGCACATTTAGAAACGTCACAGCTCCCTGATGGCTTTAACACTAACCTTACAGATTTCGGTGCCATTATGAATCCATTTGCTGCAGAGCAAACACTGGACTCCCCGCTGAGACAATTCCCATGATAATATCCATTTCACAGTGCACTATTGAATACCACAGACTATGATGAATTTGATAATTTCATCATTTCACTCATACTGCAGACATAGCCGGCTGATGCTCTGGCCATGTGTGCGAATTAGGTCAATTTCAACCTCCTTGTATGTCTCCTGGAGGATCATTGAAGAGAGACATTGGAGAGGGACATGTCTTGATGGCACTTTTAGATGCAAAGAGACCAGCATGGCTAATGAAAGTTAATATTCCACTAATATTCCCGTTTACATGTAGCTGTGCAAAATACAATTCTTCAAAGTTTACTTGTTGGACCGTGTGAACACTGCGTCCCTCTTTCCTTCCTTCAACCAGCTTCTTGAAAAGCTCGGCGTAGCGATGTTTGTGCCGATTATACATATGCAATCGGCCAAAATGAAGGCTGACAGCCCCTCGGACGGACAGCGGCACGGAATACACCCAACAGACTCGAGTCACTGACCTCGCCAGACTGTCCAATGGCCGATTAGCAGCTTGGTGTGTCAGCGCCTTCAGCTGTAAACAGGCAAGAGGCCATAATTTGCGGTAAAAACCCAGATTGAGACGCATACTCCGAATGCGCTGTATACATGTCCAAAAATGCCTCTAAAACCTGAATAATACCATAATATCCCACATTTCTTAATTGGAAAAAGCTATATTAGGAAATAGGCCTTATTCAGAATTTCCAACTGGAATATTCTGTTTACGTGACCTGGATAAAATCCTGAATATTGTCATATTCGGAATAATCCTGGAATATTGGTGTGCATGTAAACATACTCATTTATCATCCTGAAGTGTGCATTTTGACCCAAAACAAAGAGCTTGATCCAACGTACATGCAAAAAGCGTTGTATATCAACCGTTTCGGGCCACTTAAGTGTCACATATAACTCTGAAGTGTGAGAAGATCAATGGGGTATGAAAGTGGAAAAAGTCCTGCTACACAATTTTTATTTATGTTTTTAACTTTCCTCTGAGCTTTGCTTTTTTTTGGACAAATATTGCATAAATTACTTACGTACTCTTTGGGCCTGGAATAGTTAATCAAATGAAACCACCAGAGGGGAACTGGTGGAACTTCTAACATGTCATATACATCTGAAATGTGACTAGGAGCCAATGAGACGCTGTTTATTTGTAAGGGTCCACAAGTCAGAAAGGTTGGGAACCACTGGTAAATCTTTAACAATACGATACGATTTTAAGAGTGTGCTGTCAGGTTTTTTAGACAGATATATAATTCAAATCGGTGGAATAATACAATCATTCTTCGAATAGCTTATCTGGCTAAAATCCCATCACCATCATAGGAACAGGAAAATGTGCAATACACCCTAGATGAGACAAATGGACTGACTAACAGCTGGACTGATGGTTTGGATAAGAAGGAGACAAATATATGGCGTAAGGAGTGCACAGATCATGTATTAAACTGCAGGGAAAGAGAAATCTTTCTGTCTGTCTGTATTTGTGTACTCATAATTGTTTGTTTAAGCTTGTGTATGCATGTGTGTGAAATGTCTGAACCTAAGAGCTGTGTGTGTGTGTGTGTGTGTGTGTGTGTGTGTGTGTGTGTGTGTGTGTGTGGGGGGCAGATTTAGCTGGGTAATTGAGTGCTTAATCCCATCAAAGACTTCTTCATGCCGTCCGCCTCTCCCATAATCTGCCCATAATTACACACTCCCAGCATCAGAGACACACACACACACACACACACACACAACGTTGAGCTTGTACATATGTGTAGAAACACACAACACACAGCCTTGTTCAGCCTTAAAAACAGTTCATCTTAAGGTTATTGATTATGTTTTGTTCCCATGGTAGCTGAAATCACACAAGTTTTTGTGGACAGTTTCACAACATTCGGCTCATTCCTGGGGCCCTATTTCAGAAAGGAGGTTTAACAAACTCTGAGTCTAACCCTGATGTCGGAGTTGATTTACCCTGAGATGGTAAACTCAGAGTTTTCGGTTCCAGAACAGCTGATATGAGTTGGTTCAATCAACTCAGAGTAGGTTCACACGCGTGCACCACCACAGTAAAAAGGCAGCATGAATGGAGCCATGATACTACGATTCGGAAATACTCATGTATTGCGCACATACCGTGAGTTAAAAAAGCAACACAGCGGCTGCTGCAAAAGAGAGAGAATTTGCGTGGGAGAAAATTGTTGCTAGAGTAAATGCATATATTCCAATATAGGCTAGTGTATCATATTTAATCATAAGTATAGCCTAATATTACTGTATTGAACCTATAATCTATTTCATTTAAGTGCAATCCTGCGGGCGAAAAAGTCCTCGGCCTACCAATCCCATTCTGAGGCTCCAGCACCATCATTAACAGAATTATAATCCATAATCTTTTATTTCAAAGGGTTTACATCATTCACATGCAATACTGTGGAACTCCTTTTTAATGGCTCTTACTCTAAAAAACGTTTCAGAGCGAGTCACACCCTCCTGACGGTGCTTTGCTACAGTGGCTTGTGCTCCGCATCACCAATTTTGTAAAGAAAACTGCCGTTTGCAAAAAAAAATGTAATGTGACACAAAGAATCTGCTGGGATGTACGAGCAGAAGATGGGTGACGTTAGTGATATGAGGACGGATTAGGTTATGTAGCCTTGGCTGCATAACAGACTGGGAAGAAAAACAATAGGAAAGTAGGAAGTTATCTGAAAATTCATCAATATCATCTCCCGACATATAACACCCTGCAAAGTAAAGCAGAAGTAGGCCTAAAGCAGCTTCTTCATCAATGGGATTGTCGACAAATGGAAATGCCATGTTTTTAGAAAAAATACGTTTTATAGTCTGCCTAACATGGTTACATTTTTTTTTATTCATGCCGATACAGACTGAATGAATGAGGAAATGAAAGAGGGCTGTGTCAGCAGGCTGGGCTGGTGTCAGAGGGAGGAGTCTGAGAGAAACTCGAGGTTTCTGCTCCCGACCAGGTTAGGTTCACAGGCTCAGTTACTGTAGTAACTGACTCTGAGGTTAAGTAATCTCTCTTTCTGAAAGAGAAAACCCAGAGTTTCCCCTCTTCTCAGGGTTAACAAACTCAGAGTTTTCACTAAACCTGCTTTCTGGAACGGGCCTCTGAAAGTCACGATCAGCACGTCTTTATGTCAACATGCGTATTGTCACAAATTTGGTGTTAACCCCGTGACGCCTGAATTCATTCACAATTATATAAAAAAATGTATTATGTGTGTTTCTGGCTCCAAGCTGTTGCTAAATTAAGTTGAGATTGTTAATTTGTCTATAGCATATAGAATAGATATAAATTTAGGTATGATGCAAATTAGCGACAACAAGCATTCATGGTAAAATTCTTTACAAAATGGTAAAATTAATAAAACACATTTTCCCATCTCAGATATGTAGATTTTATCCATGTCACAAAGTAATTGACAAATAAATGAATCTTGACAACAGCAACAAAGAAAACACTCTCCTACTCCCTAACATTGACAGAAGTCTTTTTAGGGTTAGGGTTAGGGGTAGGGTTAGGGGTAGGATTAGGTGTAGGGGTAGGGTTAGGGGTAGGGTTAGGGTTAATTTTGCTTCCGTGAACTGGATGTAGTTCCCACTCCGACCGGTCCTACGAGAAACCAGTGTGTGCAAAAGGTTCCTAGGTATGTATCGAATGTAAACAAACTGGCATTGGGGGGAATACACACGCTATCTCGCCTGCAGTCAGAATGGAAGGGGTTTGATGCAAATTAGCGACAGTCGGCGCTAAGGGGTTAAAGCTATGGCCTCTGGATTTTATATCTTTAGAAAGTTACATTGGATCAGAGGAAAGCCATTTTTCCTCATTAATATGCAAATGTGTGCATCAAGGCCCTCCAAAAATCTAATCAGATTATCTCCTGTGTACACCTTGATGTGTAAGTAAGAAGTCTCCATCAAGTTGATGAAACACTGTCTGTCTACTAGTGGGTTTGCAAGACCTACTATAAAAAAAATTAATATATCATTCCAGTCACTCACTTGTTATGACTTTGTCACACTCACACTGCAGAGACAAATCCATTCGTGTCCGTATTTGGCTTCAGGTTGTCCACAGAGATACAAAACCATTCGTCTGTCACAGTATGATATATATGCTACACAGTGTGTGAAACACGCTCTTAACCTGTGGGTCAGTGCAGTGAATCGCAGCGCTGACACATCTTTGATCAACCTACAAAATGGCTCCAACAGGATAGTTGTCCCACATAAATCCTAAGTGGTCCAGGTAAGCCAAGGAGGAGACGGAGAAGGAGGAGGGGGAAGAAAAGGAGGAGTTTTTTTTTTTTTTTTTTTTCTAGGCCGATGTGGCCATAGGGGCTAGCGCTGAAGCTAGTAAATAATATGGTTAAATACTGACGCTTTTATTCCTGAACACTCCCGTCTGTCTGGCCCAGGGAGGGAAAATAAATACTTGCGGAGTGGAAGAGGAAGAGGGAGGGTGATGAACCAGCATGGCAGCAGATTAGAAATGCAGACGTGTGACTATAGAAGCACCCTGGTTTGAATCCCAAGCCATCTTGGGAAAAATGTGGTAGTTATGTATGTTAGGTAAAGTATGTAAAACCCTGTCTGCACTCTCAATTACCACCAGTGTGCCTATGAGCAAAGCATTTAATCCCCCAAATTGCCACAGCAGAGCTGCAGGCGGCTAACAGCAGATGACTATAATAGTTGTCCTCCTCTGAATATACATTAATGGTGTTTTTCTTATCAACCACCATGTTGATTGAGAGAAGGGCCTCTCTCTGGATTCGAACCGGAGACTATACAAAAAGTAATGTACTGTAATGTGTGTGTGTGTGCCACGTTTTTATTACTGTGAGCCCCACATTGACTGCCGCTGCCTCATTCACTCTGCCTGCGTCGGCCGTCCGGCAAAGATGCAGCAGGAAAGTTGAGACCGACTCAACTTTTGGAGAAACGCAACACCACTTCAGGCTGCAGTGGCCAATCATGTAACGGGCAATCACAGGCGTTGGGAGAGTCCCGTACAGTGAACATTAAACATCACAGCCTCTATCGCTGCCACAAGAAAGTCACAAAAAACATAGAGCTATAAACGATCTGACGGAAAACAGTAATTATGAACTATAAAGTCTACTAGTGCTACATTGGGGGGGTTAAAGAACACAAATGGGCCACTTGAGATACTCTCCGGCCGCCAGAGTACCCTGCGGAAAATCGGATAGTCGCTAGGAGCCATAGTATTTATGACCCGAGCACCTATAGTATAAGTCGCAAAAAATCCGAGAAGGGAAAAGGTCCGAGTGGTCGATGTGTCTCAACAAACAGGGCTTTTGTGCCAGGGAGCAAAGTTGGTCACCCGGAAGAAGTTCGGAAAACACAAGACTTTCAGGGACAGGATGAGGACAGAATGTACAAAAGGCCTGCCAAATATAAACACCCGTCCATAGCATCAACCCTACCCACACACACAGACACACACAGACAGGGTGGCTAGGTCGACCTCTTGTCTTGCTCAGGTGTCTATCAGCTGAGACAGATTAAGGGAGCTGTGGGAGGAGGGGAGAGGAATAGAGGGGGGAGGAGGAGAGGGAGGCAACAGACTGCCAGATCGCTGTGTGGCGGAGCAGCGTGGCCTCTGGCACCGTCACCGGCACCGCCACGGCCGCTTCTGTTGTTGTTGCTGTCAGATGACGACAGGACAGAGAAAAACAGGGGGAAAACAAGGGAGGAGAGGGTTAGGGAGGACACTGCTGCTCACTGGATACACTCCCAACTATTTTATTCAAGTAGAAATGCTGTCACTTTGCACATTTCGTTCCCTAATTAGAAGTGTTCAAGCACCCAAAGGCACCTCTAAATCCCCCAAAAGAGATTGTCTTACTGATGTTGCACATTTAAGAAATGGCCCTTTAATGTTGTCAGTGAATCCTCATTTTTATTTTATACTTGATTACATGTCTTGTCTTGTGTAGTATATTAAATTGGTGTATTTATTACACTTCTACAACTGACAGTAGAAGGGTAATAATGATGAAAGTCTATACGTGGACTAATAAACTTTGGTTTGGAAGTATTTTTCTCTAAATGGGGCCAATTAATCTCTTGGCTATAAACAAACAGACCTCCAGTCGCAGGGAGTGTACTGGCATCAGCTCACAGTGCCATTATTCAGCAGCAGTTCCCAGCCTCCGCCAACCAGCCAAATTGTATTTAGTTTGGAATATACTGTACCGTACTGCCGGGCTAACTGCTGAGTGAGAGCCACTGGGTGTCCACCTTCATACTCTCTAATTCTCAGGCTGGACTCTCTCTGTCTCTGCCTCCAGCCAAGGAAGCCAAATGTCTGCTTCAGTCTTGTTCCTCTGGTTTATATGATGTTTCTTGTTCATTTGGAGTTCACCAACAACATGTTTTCAGGGGGTAACACACTCTCCAAGGCCTGGGAGACACACTTGGACACTAACAGAAACAACGGTACTATGTGGTAGTCTTGCATTGCACGGTGACCGACGCTGGAGAAAAGTCTTGTACATTTAAAGATGTGTGAAACACTTAATGGGTTTCCCTGAATCATATCATATGAGTAGTAGTTATTCAGAGTTTATCATGTGCAGCGCTCCGAATATAGTTGGAGGAAAATATTACACGGGAATGTTTTATACCTGCTGCATTCCTGCCTCATGTACACTCTTTGTGTCATTGTGTATTTTGACAAAGAGATGTTTAAACTAAGGGATTTAGTCACATTTAATTCAGTTAAGGTGTTTGGTGTTTTAAGCCCCTAACGTGCCTTCCAGGCAGCGCTGCCTGGAAGGCACTAGGATCAGGCAATGGTTATGGTTCGGGTTAGGTGCCTTGAAGTCGACGTTGGGGGCTTAAAACACCATTGAACTTTAGTTAATTGCAATGTACACAAGGGAGATTGTACCTAATTAAAGCATGCTTTTGGCATACTTATGACATAAACATTTTAGTTTTTTCAAGTTTAGTTTTTCCCATTCATAAACACATTGCCATTCACGCCTCACTTGTATATATGTTTATCATCCTACTTTTAGAATTTACACTTATCATCCATGTTGTGTAAATTAAAAAAAAACATGTATCTTTATAAATAATAGGTTTGATTCATGTTAATGTATATTTTCAGACATACATACATACATATATATAGAGAAATCTTCCACTACACTTTCCACTTGTGTATATCGCGCCTACAAATGCATGAGTCCATATGAAGTGGGGATGTTTACAATGATGTTACTCCAATTAGCTGTATTCACACTTGGCTAGTTAGCAGTGTATGCCTGTGAAAAGTTCCATCTGTTTATGTATCACAGCTTTGTGTTTCTCATACCAGCTGTCACGGGTCATTTAGTTAGCCAGAAGCCCACACACACACAACTCTATTCTCCTTCTTCTACTGTTGGAACTCCTTTGACAGAGGTTATGTGGCTATAAAGGCGGGCGAGTCTCTAACCCTTCTGAGTGATGACAGTGACATTTTATTGCGTTGTCTTCTATTTGAGTTGCTGCTGTAGAAGATGTGAATGTTTTCATGGCTTGACATGCTGTGACTAATTTTAGCAAGATGATATTTGAAGATGTGATGAGGATTTCAGTTTCAACAGAGTTTTTCTTTTCCAGGAAACATGACATGGAGCTAATCCTGCAGTGAGACAGGCAGACAGTAAGAGTTTTATCCTTGGTCTTAGAGGAATAACACAGTCACACAGACACACACACACACACACACACACACACACACACACACACACACACACACACACACACCTAATGGTTACCACAGAAGTGGAAATCATCTGGCTTAATTAAATGCCATAATCACAATTAGACTGATGGATAAGATGTTTCAATACACACAAACACACACACACACACACACACACACACACACACACACACACACACACACACACTCCTGTGCCCATATATGCAATACAAACACAGCAATACACACACTGTTTCACCCCATCCATCTGCATGCAACAGATTGACAATTTATTCAGTAATATAGGCATTACACATATTTTGCAACCTGACTGGATTGTCAGATTTAGCAGCTTTGGTAAAATTACAGTTGAGGATGTAAAAAAGGTAAGCTTCAAGTTTTTTTTTTTTTTAATCCAACAGTAACTCTAACAGTACAATTTCCTGGAATTTGTTGGAGATGACATTAGCGTTATCCTCATGGTTGTGGTCTTGAAATATAATCCAGAGTCCTCTTCGTCTGAGACCGAGACAACGCTGAGGAAAAATGCGGTTGATTCGGTCTCAAGGCTGAGTACTACAACACTGACGCGGGATCTCAAGGCACAATCTCAAGTTCTACTTCGCCACTTTGTCGCAGAGCTCAACTACTTCAGCCATTTTCTTGTTGCTGATCTCCGTGGAGACGGCAGAGAAGCACTGCTTGGCTTGCACGCAATGGATGACAGGACTCTCTTCTTGACTAGTATGATTCTGCCCGCAAAAAAACATATATGTTTTCAAGGATTCACACGAGGAGAGTAAGTAGAACGCAGCTCTACTAGTGAAATAATAGCCATGTTATATCTTACAAAGCAATACATGATTCATGACATTCACGACAGGCTATAAGGTCTGCTTTTAAAAAACAACCGAGAAATTTGCGCCCAGGGAAATTTTGACAAATTACAGCCCGGCCCGGATCGCATCAGACCCAATTTGATTAGAGAATCAAAGCTCTAATGCTAATAGCTCTATGTCTGGATGTCTTAATAGGCAACTGTTTGTTAAAAAGTTTCCCATATCAATTTCAAGGCCTAAATGATGGCGTTGCAGCTTAGCATTTGCAGCATTATTCCATAGTAGTACTGCCACTTTAACAAGTCAAGTTCAGTGCTTTTTCCGCCACCAGCTGCATGTTTGCAGGCAGCTCTCTCACAGGCAGCCCCTTATCATAACCCCGAACCTAACCGTCAGTGGTGTGTGCATCTGTCTACGCAGCTGACTGGAAAGGCTGTGCGAGTTGTGAGCCTGCAGCTATAATTGAAATTCTGTCGGAGCCGCTGGAAATGTAAAACGCATCTCATCTGCGCGCCAGAGGAATCCTTCTGTACAGCAACTGTAAACGCTTTTATGAACCAGAGTCAGAGTTTAAATCACTACCGTGTTAAACACAGAGAGAGTGAGAGTAAGAAAGTGGCCAATTATTTGAAAATGAGTATGGCCTATAACTTCAAGAACGCAAAGAGATATGGAAACCACATTGGAAGCAGCCGAGCTTCAGGCAGTAGCCTGCGGGGGTTAGAAACTTCCTTACTTGGATTGATCAAACGTTTTTTGTTTTTTTTTAATTACCACATCCATGGGTATGCTGGGGCCCTTCAGCCAGCCATTTTGTTACAGCATGATACTAGGCTTTGATGGTGTTAACCGCTGCACTCGTGTTGCTCTCCATTCATCTTACGGTCTGAGTGTGAGCAGCGATGTATCTGTGGTCTGTGAATCTTACATTAAGAGGTGTATTGAGCCACCAATGCAAATGCTGTGGGCGTTTAGGCCGGCCACACACTGGCTGAGTGGCGTGAGCGTGGCGTTACTGTTGCGTGTCAGCCGCGTGGATTTTTCTATATCCTTGCACACCAGAAACGTGTCTGACGCCGCGCTGCTGCTGCTAGCCTTGTCTGGACATGAATGATTCCCATTGATAAAATGAAATACCATGTTAAACATAAATATATACTGATCTGATTACAGCAAAGACAACGTTGGCAGTATTCACGGCAAAATAGGCCACAGAATATTTCGTTCTGTATTGACAGGTGCAATATTAGAAAATCTTTTTTTTTATTACATTTATATCTGCATTTATATCAAAACCTAGAGACTTTCAAACATCAACATGTTATTTATTAATATGTATTTGTGTCTAAATGACATATAAACATCTTTTCCTATTCTATTTTGCCTGGAAACGCTTCCAACACGCTTGAGTGCCGCGTGAAAAATTAGGCGTCGGTTCTATTTCTAGCAGGCACGCGTTTTCGGCGCGGCTCGAGACGTGCGTGTCTCGCAGGCAGTGTGTAAGCTCTGACCTGTTAACATGGGAGCCGAAATATGAACGGACACGCCACGCGGCTGACACGCTCACGCCACGCTCACGCCACGCAGCCAGCGTGTAGCCGGCCGTAGGGATATGGCAAGTGTGGCTTTATTGCTTCCTTCACTTAATGCCTTTGGCAGAAAAGTTGTATAGAGTAATGTCAGTTAAAGAAATTCCGCTCTCGCATTTAAATATGACGGATTGCATTTGAAAAACACAGGGACTTAAGGAGCTCAAGGTAGCAGCGCGGTGACAAATACACGCGGCTCTATCCATCACGGATATTAATTGAAGAAACTGTAAATTTGCAAAATGATGATGATTTCTTTTTGAATAAATCATTTGCAATCACCGAATACGGTATACGTGTGAGCTGGGGAAAAAACAAAACACCCAGACCATGGCTCCAGTGGTGTTCAGCGTGTTGGCACGGCTACCTCCATCACACTGCAACTGTTCATCAAAGCCCTGCTCCCAGGCAACCTTGTCGCCTGGCAACACGAGCGAGGTTCACCAAAGGGGAGACTTCAACCAGGCGCAAAGGGAGAGAAAACAGAGGGGAAAAGAAAGGGCAGGACGCATTAGCTCCACCTCTAGCTTTCCACCTTTTGGCTTTCTTCTGCATGGCTCTACAGTGTTACACAATGGCTGCCTTTGCTCTTTCCAACTCTCGTTCCAAACCGACATTTTGGCATTGTACTGAAAACAGCTCGCAATTATGCTGTGAAACTACATATGAAGACCGAGCCAGGCAGGTAAGGTGTCAGTGTCGTTTTGTTCCCGGCCTGCTGCTAGATATCACTCTGCCAATTGTTAAATCTGGCTCCATAGGCTAGTTATAGATCCAACCCATCACCCACCACCACGCGCACGTGCATCTATACCGGAGACTCAGTGATCTAATGTGAAATGTGTCTTCATTTTAGAGCTGTTACACCGTAGAGCTGCAATTACCCACTGATGCCTGCTTACCGCCAGGCAATCAACACTCCATTAGCCCCTCCACACTCAGCCCACAGACACACACATGCGCTGACTGACACACACACACACACACACACACACACAGAGGCAGACACTTGTACGCACAAATACACAACCCCCGCCCCCTCCCTTCCAGCAACTGCAATTCTGGAGGGGACGCAAATCATTCCTGACTGCTGCAGCTGTTTTGTTTTTTTCCATTTTTTTGTTGATCTTTCCTGTTTTTCTGTCTTCCAGCATATTTTTTTTTCTCAATCCTTAAAATCGTGCTGCTTCTGCTTCCTGAAGGAAAGCTGGCTTTTTCCATATTTAACATATTCCAGCAGAGGAAACCGATCATGTAATACTTCGCCCAAGGTACAGTAGAGAGAAAATGTGTTATTCATGGCCAAAGGCATTTCTATCACGTTAAGCGGAAAATCTGCTGCGGAGAAGTGACTGAGATGCAGGTGGTTCTGAAATGAACACAAACAAGACACACATGCTCACATATACACACACACACACACACACACACACACACACACACACACACACACAGAAACATGTTTATGAATCGGTGCACAGCAGCACAGACACATACAGTACAAACAGACACAGTCACAAATAGTGAGATAAATGTGTAAATCTTCTTCCCTGGTTAAAATAGTAAGTCTCTGCAGGGAGCTGTGTTGTGCATTGCAGTTCACAGCTTCCACAGTGTTTTCTCTCTTAACTTCCTAATCCACTTGAGGACACAGGCCCCCTTTAAGTATATTTTCCACCCACAGCACATATTACTTTCCAGATCAGTCCTCCGCTCTCAACACGTGTGCATTGTCGCCGCCTGCCACCCTTTGAACACTCGAGGCGAGGAGTATGCCGTCCTTCAACGTTGCATTCTTTAAATTGGCGTTCTTTTGGGGAACTGTGAACAAACGTTGAGCCCAAGGTGTCATTATTCATACTGATGAGTCACAGACAAGGAGATGGTTCTTCTGTCTTAACACCGGCTGAGAGGAAAGGAATCAACATCCAACATAAAGCTCAGCGCAAATTCTTTCAGGAAGATGTCAAATAACCCAATCACTACTCTTTCTTCTTAAATGAAAATCAGCTGTTCACTTTTTAGTTAAAGGTCCCATGACATGGTGCTCTTTGGATGCTTTTAGGCTGACGTGCTGACGTGTAAGGTGAGCGTATTGTGTCACTTCCGGTGTTCCCGTGTTACAAACGCTAGTTTGCTGCTCCGGCAAAAACTTACTGAACTCTGCTTTACTGTTTAAATTAGCGGCTATTTGCCTGGATTGCATTTGAATTACAATTGTTTTACTCAAGCACTTATACTCAGCTTCACTTACAGTGACTGACTCGCTGAATTTACAATTGTTAAAACGCTGTTAGCTACTTTAGCTTAGCCATTAGCAACGGCTAATTCCTCTCCCTCTCCTGCTCTTTCTTGCTCTGTGTGTCAAATGTTTAGCTATTCCTCTGCCTCCTTTAGTGATAACGATACATGTAATAAATGTAGTATATTCGCTGCTCTGGAGGCAAGGCTTTGTGAATTTGAGTCACGGCTCCGCACCGTGGAATCAGAATCGTATGCTTCCGTAGCTAGCCAGCACCATGTAGTTAATGCGGACCACCATACTGTAGCTTCTGTAGCTTCTTTAACTTCTGCTAGCGGTCCCCCGTCAGACCCCGAGTAGCCGGGCGAGTGGGTGACTGTCCGAGGGAAGCGTAGCGTTAGAGGGAAGCGTAGCGTTAGATCTAAACCAGGGAGTGCACATGATGACGGTCGCTCTGAACCGGAGCGTCTTCGCCTCTCTAACAGTTTCTCCCTACTCAGTGATACACCCGCTGAGAAGCCAATTCTGGTTATTGGGAGCTCTATACTGCGATATGTGAAGCCGGCGGCCCCAGCGGCTACAGTACCTACGGTCATGTGTGTCCCCGGGGCCAGAGCGGGCAATATAGAAACCCATCTAGAGCTGCTGGCTAAAAAGAACCGTAAATACAGTAAGATCATACTTCACGTAGGGGGTAATGGTCGTAAATCAGAGATCACTAAATTGAATGTTGAGTCACTTTGTGCATACGCAAAGACAATGTCGGACTCAGTAGTTTTCTCTGGACCCCTGCCAAACCTGACCAATGATGAAATGTACAGCCGTACGTCATCCTTCCACCGCTGGTTGTCGGGGTGGTGCCCAGCTAACGGTGTGGGCTATGTGAATAACTGGGGGGCGTTCTGGGGAAAGCCTGGTCTGATGGAGAGAGAAGGCATTCATCCCACCTGGGACGGAGCCGCTCTCATATCAAAAAATCGGACCAAGTTTATCAGACATAAACCATGACAACCCAAGTTTAATATTAGTAATCAGGGGTGCAGTACTACGCGCCCCCCTGTGCTTCCGTTGGAACAGTCACCCACTCATAGTCTAATAAGCACGGTGTCTGTTCCCCGACTCAGATCGGTTAAATCAAAGGTAAACAAAAGATGCGCTATACTTAACAACCTAATTGGAATTAAAACGACTGCAACGATAGAACAAAATAGGAAAATTAGATGTGTACTATTAATATCCTGTCTCAAAACGACGCTGAAAAACTAGTCCATGCATTCGTTACGTCCAGGCTGGACTATTGTAATTCCTTACTGTCAGGTTGCTCAAATAAGTCCCTTAAGACTCTCCAGCTGATCCAGAATGCTGCAGTGCGTGTTCTCACAAGAACTAAGAAAAGAGATCATATTTCTCCTGTATTAGCTTCTCTGCACTGGCTTCCTGTTGAATCCAGGATTGAATTTAAAATCCTTCTCTTGACCTACAAAGCTCTAAATGGTCTAGCACCATCATATCTAGAAGAGCTCCTAATACCTTATTGTCCCACTAGAGCACTGCGCTCCCAGAATGCAGAGTTACTTGTGGTACCTAGACTCTCTAAAAGTAGAATGTGAGCCAGGGCCTTCAGTTATCAGGCTCCTCTCCTATGGAACCAGCTGCCGATCTGGGTTCGGGGGGCAGAAACTGTAATTGCTTTCAAGAATGAACTTAAAACTCTTCTATTTGATAAAGCTTATAGTTAGGGAGTGAGGAGTTGCAGTGTTCACCTAACTGGCCCACCTGCTTCTCTTCATAATTGTTGTTAATTGTTACATAACAAAGTAGAGGGAGGCAGGCCAGCCAAGCCCGATCCGGCAGGGGGGAGTTCTAAGCCCGAAAAAGCTACCTCTCCTTATGACCTGTCTCTCTTAGTTACGCTGTTATAGTTACGCAGTTATAGTTCTAGACTGCCGGGGGACTTCCTTCCTTCCTTTGACACACTGAGCTGCTCTCTCCTCTCCCTTTCTATTACTATTACTATTACTATTTGTGTGTATCCTGTCCCAGAAATGCTTGTTACTAATCCTAGCTTCTGGGGAGTTTACTCCCCGGAGTCCTTATGTTTTTTCCCCCAGCGTATTTCCTTGGAGAACGTTGGCACCAAGATCCTGGTTCCAGCTGTCGCCGTGGTCCTGGGAGTGCACCCTGCTGAGCTCAGCGGTGCCCTGCAATGTCATGCTGCTTCCTGCTGAACCCTGCAGCTTTCCGCTACATCCAGTCACTGTTCCATTATTAATGTGACTATTATTGCCACTGTTCATCACACCCCCAACCGGCCCGTCAGACACCGCCTAACAAGAGCCTGGGTCTGTCCGAGGTTTCTTCCCAAGAGGGAGTTTTTCCTCGCCACTGTCGCACTGCTTGCTCTTGAGGGAATTACTGGAATTGTTGGAATTGTTGGGGCTTTGTAAATTATAGAGTGTGGTCTAGACCTACTCTATCTGTAAAGTGTCTCGAGATAACCTATGTTATGATTTGATACTATAAATAAAATTGAATTGAATTTTATATAGGTCTTAGTGGTCCCCTAATACTGTATCTGAAGTCTCTTTTATATAGACCTTAGTCGTCCCCCAATACTGTATCTGAAGTCTCTTTTATATAGACCTTCGTGGTCCCCCAATACTGTATCTGAAGTCTCTTTTATATAGGCCTTAGTGGTCCCCCAATACTGTATCTGAAGTCTCTTTTATATAGACCTTAGTCGTCCCCCAATACTGTATCTGAAGTCTCTTTTATATAGGCCTTCGTGGTCCCCCAATACTGTATCTGAAGTCTCTTTCCCGAAATTCAGACTTGGTGCAGAATTACAGCCACTAGAGCCAGTCCCACAATGAGCTTTCCTTGGTATGTGCCATTTCTGTGTCTTAAGCTATTGAGGAGAGAGGGGGGGGGCAAGGTGGAGGGTGGGAGCTTGGCCTTGACCAACTGCCACTTTGCTCGTTTGAAGGCCATGATGTCTCGCTCTCATGGGTGGGCCAAATTCTCTGGGCGGGCAAACCAGAGAAAGGGGAGGTAACCTTGCCCCTTATGACCTCATAAGGAGAAGATTCCAGATCGGCCCATCTGAGCTTTCATTTTCTCAAAGGCAGAGCAGGATACCCAGGGCTTGGTTTACACCTATCACCATTTCTAGCGACTGGGGGCCATAGGCAGGCTGGGGGAACGCATATTAATGTTAAAGAACCTCATAAAGTGAAGTTTTCAGGCCATTGGACCTTCAAACCAATCAGACTTGACCACGAAATTCAAGGGACAATCACAGCATTACAACTCTGCTTTAAATCGGTTCTCTTCCTGAGCTGTCAGCTGTCGTTTCAGGCAAAGCACTCAACCCTCCACCTCCCCTGCCGCCTCCGGTCATCGGTTTTCCTCCGGTCATCGGTTTTCCTCCGGCCCGACTGCTCCGTTGCCTCCTTCGGTCTGGTCTCCAGACTCCTTCTCCGCCGCCACCAGTGTCTAGACCCTATCGGGGGTTATGTCCTGTTTCTCTACCCCTTTAAAAATGTTATTACAACAATGGAGTCTAATCTCCAAAGACTGTACATTTCATTATGCATTTGTACAATAAACCTTTTGCATATATGCAAACAAATTCTCTCCTGATTGAAACGGCAATACGTCTGTATGGGAAATGATATGCAACAGAACAGTGATACTTACCATGAAATTGTCAGTACCACATGAATGTTTCTTTTTTCAAACATTAGGTAATAACTGAAAGAACACCTTATATAAAGTAATGCATAGCGTGTGGCAATAACCCTTAGTCACTCTGTCATCCTTCTCTATAGGGCTTGAAAGGTTCTTTCTTAAACTGTTTCCATTAACAGTGACTTTGTGGGTCAAAGGATTTCTTTAGTGTGTGAAATATTTCCTTTATTTTGAATTTGAAGCCTTTCATGCCAAAATGGCCTTTGTGCCTTGGATTAGGAGGTTCATGTATCTGCTATTGCAAATAGCTTGCTGCAGCTGAACTATGTAACCCGGTTTGAACTTGCACAGAAACATTTTCTTTCCAACTATATCAAATAAAGGGAACACTTTCTATGAAGCCCTTGTCTGTAAAGACATTTATAATGCATTATAATCTGCTTATAGCACTGTATAGTTATAAACACTCAGGAATATTTATAATGCTTTATAACAATAGCCATAACTATTATAAAGCATGTAAAGACTATAATAAAGAAATAACACCACTTTGTAAAATTGATATGGGGCATTTTGTATTGTATCAAATGTCTCGACTTATCCTTACAGTATGAAATTACTTACTATTAAAAATCTACTTGTACTGAAAATGTAATGTTCTCTATATAGTGAAAGCGGCCAAATGCTTTTATTCCCTGTGGTCATTTCCGTGGTTCAGTTACTTATCATTTAGATATTCAGTCCAACCCCAAAGAGGGGTGCATGGCAAATCACATTCCTGTAGAATGAATGCAAATATGTCAAATATGGCCTTGGACATGGCAGTAGGTTAGTTCAGACATGATAGACTGTAGTTGTAGTAGTTAGTTTTTCAAGAAAAGTGCACAGGTTAATCTGGATAATGCTGTATGTGCTGGAAACGAGGTCCGTGTTAAATACAGGTCGGACTCATTCAGCTAGAGAGCAAACAGATTAACTGTGGTGTTATGTAAGCATGCCAGCATATGTAATGTGCACACACACATTAAAAGGTATAATATGTAACATTTCCACATTAAAATTTCTAGAACCATTTATTCCAAATGCAGAGAAATCTGTTGTTTTTTAAGGTAAGAGTATGGTTCATTTGGTCGTGTGTGTGACTGGTGTCAGTAGTTGCTCTAACTTCCGGGGAAACACCAGATGATACTTCAGAGAGTAATTGTAAATCATACAATGCCACAGAATTATTCTCTGTAACTAATACAGCATTGCCATTGCCCACATGGCGAATATCAATGGTCAACATATAGAAAACATATGAGCTGCACACACATTAACGATGTGAACAATACACAATATGTCAAAACACTAAGATCCTTAACTGACAATAGTCAGTGTAAAGAACTATCTACCCACCGGTCACAGAAGAACAGCGTCACAGCCTCAACGTCCTCTTCTTTGGTCCTGGTGGCCAGCGGAGCCAGGTAGCTGCTTCTCGTCCCTGCTCCTGTTCCTCAGGTGTGTATTTAGCCAAAGGAAAATTCAGAAATATAGATACACAACAGCTTGAATAACTCCAGGAAAGCATCCTGAGTTCAGCAGACAGATTACCGTCACTTACTCCATAATGGTTTGAAATTGTTTCTGCCTCACAGTCAACTACATCCTTGTAAATCCTTGGTACAACAAATCGTTACATACCACATAGACTGTATAAAATATGGACGAGTCTCCCTGATGCCACACATAGGTTTCTGGAGAGCCAAACTGAAGCTCAAAGTGGGTGGCTCCCAGTGGTTCTGGCCACGCCATCTTGGCAGTGGTTGACATCGTCTAATCCAAAAAATGGGAAAAAGAGGTGAGCATGGATAGAGCTGAGACGGGCTGAATAGAGCTGACAGTCTATGGTCGCCTTCTGTGAGGGCATCCACCGGGAAATCAAAGCAGAACACCCTTAATGGTGCAGAACTTTAAACCTGAATATAATTTAAAGGGGGAACTTAGCTATAGAGACATTAACTAGGCTTTAAAGTTGTTTAATTTTGCTGTAAAGTTGGGACAGACATGGGGGTCTAGGAAGATTAGTCTCGCTTTGCCAGACCCTCCTCCACAGCGCTGCGGAGGAGGGTCTAGCTAGTCCACACACCATTCTTGGATGTGAGTAAAACATGCTCTGGTTAATTGGAATTTCTTTAAACCCATCACAACCATCTTGAGCGGCACCGGACGGAGCCACGGTGCCTCTGCAAAACATCATTGGGAGGGAACTTGTTTTGGAGGAAATAATGTACGTTCAAAGGTTGTTTTAGTCGTGCAACAGGAAACTAAACTAAGCTAAAGTATTTCCTTGAGTTTGCCACCCAGAAGTACGTTCTAAAGGAACTTTCCCTCGGTAGTGAATTTAATGTTGTCCATTACTATGCTTTTGTGCTTTGCTTTAATACAACTGAAAGCTAAAACCCAATGCTTACTGTACTGCCTCTCACTTAGCAAGTATAAAGCAGCGCGAAATATTAAATAGAGTTTTGTCAAGAAAATATATGTACATAATAAAGTGGCCTACAGTGTAAAACCCTTGCTCTTGCTTGTCTTCACACTGCATTAAATCCAAAGGTCCACTAATTCTATGTAGAGCTGATGTATCCACACATTGTTTCAGCCAAAGATGGCTGCAACTGAACTTTTTTAACTTAAAAAGGTCCAGTGTGTAACGTGTTTACTTGTTCATAATCAAAATCTGTGTTGCCCGTTCACAAATTTGTCATTTGTCATGAATATTTACCACCACCATCAATTCCAAGTATTCCTTTTGGCTTGAAATTTTACGTTTGCATTCACATGAACTGAGGTAGACGCTCCATATTCATGCTCCATCTTGAAATACGTTAGCCGGTAAGGGACATACAGGACGTACTGCTCCGCCTTTCACGTTTTCACTGTCACATGATGAACTCACAGGTGCTGCTAATGCTGCTAATGGGTATCGTAGCTTCCCGGCCCCGGCAAGTTTGAAGAAGGAAACATGGAGGACCACACGTATTCAAAATCCAAATTTCAGGAACCGGAGTCTTCTTCTTTGCCCAGAAAAAGAAAAAGGATATTGAAAAGAGCAAGAGACTCAGAAAAAAAAAAACGTGAAGGCTACCGTAGCTGTAATATGCACTTTGAACTGCGTGGTGTGAGAGAGTTGATTGCAATATATGATCTCAATGCTAGGTGGGAGAAATTCCCACACATTGGACCTTATATAATAATTGGCATCAACATCCAATTCTACATAAAAACCACAGAAGATTATTCTAGTCTTGCCAGTACTTTTATTTGAAAATACATGGGGACAAATGTTTAAAAAATAATCTTAAAATAAAGTCACACTTGTTAGAGGGATTGCTGTGAAGTCATTTAGTCATTTCAGATTATGCCACCTAATCATCCCTCACTAGCCATTACCTCGTCATAACGATGTCATGTTATTAAAGGAACACCTGCTACAATGGCTGAGAAGAGATCAATCCATCAACCAAGTTGCTTGCAGTACAAATGCTTTGTGTTACTCACTGGCGGCCAGAAAGACAAAGTCGACTTCTTTTCCGTTTCCCACAAATCGTTCCCTTCTCAGTCCCTCTTTTCCATTTTTCTCAGTGACACTGGCAAAATAAATAATTACCCATTGTTCTGAGAATGAAAAACAAAAACAGAAAAAAACTCCTCCCACACAAACATCTCATAAACCACCACCCTGTCAAAAATCAGCCGCATTCCCAATTGCAGTTTTCGATCGGCATGTCAGCGTATCGCTGAAAGTAGTAATTAGGTTGTCAGTGAGAGAGCACGCGAGAGAAACATAATAAGGGACACACACATATACACACACACACACACACACACACAGAAAGGGACAGTTGGGGGACAGAAGAGCCATTATGAGTATGCTGATGGCAGTGTCTTTACTCCTCCCTACTAAAAACATATTGAATATATATTGACGTTTTATCTCCTTTATGGAGAATACACACATCACTGGCAAGTGATTTATATCCAAACAGGTAGCCATTGTAGCAGTGCTGCTTTCTAACAGTTCTGTCAGAAAGCACCATTTAGAAAGCTGCATTTGGATATATCCTCAGTCTGCAAAAAAACAAAAAACCTGCAAGAGCTTTATCCTTTCTACTAACTTTGCGACATTATTTTGTTTTGGCCATATATTTATTGCATACTACATTGTGGAGAATGCAAGAATGAAAGGAACGCCTAGCGAAAAAGACCTCCAGTAATGGTGTATGATAAATGTCCGGGTGCCTGAGCGGAGATGAACGGTTCGCTGTGCATTCTTTGGAATGGACCGCTGCCAAAGCCACAGAGGCAAACAGCTGTCACTGAGTTTATACAACTATCGTAAAAGAAAATGGTAATGTGTATCCAGGAGGTCAAATACTAATCTCAGATGGTTTTTATTTGCTGGTCACAACAGGTCTGCTCTTGTCTCAGCTGTTTTCCGTGGAACTTGTTAGAGAGGACCTGGGCAAAAAAAGCTTTTGGGGTGTTGGAGGTAGATCTTGGTGAGATTTGGTAGACGTTCAACAAATGAACGAGTCAGAGATGGGATAAGGCTAAAGGGAAAAGGCTCAGAGCAGTGTTGCAGTCAAGACCACCTTAACCGAGACCAAGAAGTCATCATCAAGATCAGAGTGTGTCGAGACCGATACAAGACCGAGACTTTGAGGGTTTGAGACTAAGTCAAGACTAAGACCAGATTTGTGACAGCCAGAGCTTTTTGTCCTGTCTCTCGCATTCACTTTCTTGAGAGTATAGTATGTGTAAAGGGGGTAAGGAGAGGGGGGTTTACGGTAACACATTTCGAATTAGATACAAGTTGAGTTATCGGTTGCATTTGCAAGTTTTAACACATAGGCGTAAATCAGACAATGCACAGGCAATTTAGCGAAACCCCTGCAGCTGTGGTCTTGTCTGGTCTTGAAATAACATAGAGTCCTCTCTACCCGAGGCCGAGTACAAATGCCGTCGATCCCGAGACGAGATCGAGACCTTCAAAAATAACTGGTCTTGAGACCAAGACCCATCTTGAGTAATACACCACTGGTTGACAGTATTACTCGAGAGGAGGAACAGTAAAAGAAGCAGTGAGAGTGAAGAGATGCAGAGAATAGTACCAAACAAAAAGCCTTACGAGCAAACAAGTCCAGAGAGAATTCTGACACTCAATTGGCAGGAGCTGGCAGGCCCTGACAAGTAGGAATGAAACGCAAAAGTGAAGGGATTTGAAGCTCCATCTTCCCACCATCAGTGTGGAACACCCTTGGCTCTTGTTAGTCCCCGACCATCAGCCACATGCAGAGTGGCTAACTAGCATCCCACGGCGCCACTTCAAATACGACAGTGTCCTTAACAGCATCAGCATGCTGGGCCAGAGAGTAACAAAGGTCTCATGTGCTAGAAGAAAAAAATGGAAGCACACGCATTTCAGTTGAGGAAATGTGTGTTGCGTTCACGCACACATCCCTCTCTCAAAATAAAAGTATGGGGACATTTTCATATCAGCAAACACAAACACATTAATGTATTTACACAATTTGATCACCAAGCCTTTTTTTAAAAATCATTTTGGTCAATTTATTTTCTCAAAAGCTGTTTGGATGGGACCTTTTAGGCTTGAAATTCATTTGACCAGCTACAAGATCTTTCCAACCTGCCTCATATCTGACTGGTTCTCACAAATTCTTCATTAGCATAACAACTATTTCAACGTTAATCTCACTGTCCTGGTTGGAGTCACTGCTTTGTCCTCAATGTAGATTTCCATACTATTTATTTTATAATTGTATCATGGTAAGACATTCTATCACATATGAACACACCTTAACTTCTTACAGTCCCATTCCCTTTAACCACAGCCATATACGTCTTGTCACAAAACACACTTCACCACAAGGCCCAAAAAAAGATCATGTAGTCCATCATCGCTGAACTTTTTAGCCCCTCTATTCATCCACTCGCCATCCTTTTCCTCCCATGTTGTCCTCAACATGCTGACCCTGCTCCCTGGGGATCTAGCTGGGATTAAGTGCAACTGTTTGCTGGTATGTGACCTCAGTTCACATACCAGCACACAAACTCACACAGCAAGATGCACAAACCCATCCTCTTCTCCAATGATCACAGGGAAGGCACACAGGTAACACAGACTGATCTCTGATCACTGATTATCAAGACGCATACTCGCTTTTTAGCATGTTTATCAACGCCGTTTGGTCTCCTTTGACTTACAATGCTTTGCAAAATGCGAACAGATAACACGCCACTTGGCTTAAGAAAGTGGGCGAGTATGTTTACGCGAACTCATGATATCACGTTGGGTAACAGGTTGTGAGCATGATTCATCAACACTGCAACTGGACTTTATCTGACATAACTTTTATCACGCCATCTTCATTTGTGGGGTATGGGGTAAACTTTATGATGATCAGCAGATAAATCAGGCATGTTTGTTTAGTTCAGCTTTTGGAACCATATACAGTATGTGTCACATACGCATATCGCAGATTTTTAGCTGGTCTTGTTGTTTGGTCTGGACCAAAATCAAACTGAAAGCATTTTCACCTCAAACTACACAATGGGTAAGAATGAGTTTAAACTGCAGTAAAAAAAAAAAAAAAAAAAAAAAAAAGTGGTAATTTTATTTTAAGCCGTATTTGCACGGGATTAGTGTAATCTGGGGACCTTGTGTAATTTAGAAATTACCCTCCCACATCTGAGTTTTGTGTAGCGCATTCCCACGGGATAAGCAGGATTCTGTATCTATTTGTGCCAAGCCTGGTAGAGGTTACCAGAGGCGCATAGCTATCCGGTCAGCCCTTGGACAAAGCTGCGGGGAGCGCGTCCACACTACGTTGGCCATGAAAGGCAGCATCCGCAGCCCCCTTCGATCCAATATCCCTTTACGCCAGAGGGCTAAAAAGTTGCACAGAAAAAAAAATCCTTGAAAAACGATATACAACCCCGCCAAATTACAGACATGTCAATTCGCACAGGACCAATATTATCACAGGACCTCCGTGTTCGGCGAAATATGGTAGGTCATTTGCGTTAGAATTTTTACTTCACAAATCACAGACATGGCTGATTCGCACGGGATGAAGATCACAGCCAACCTCTGTAATTATTACAAATGACTAGAGGTCTCCAGGTAATTTAGTTGTTCTCAAAGTCTGACAGACAGACATTTTCTGTATTTTTCCCAAACAGACAATCCAATATTCAAACCCACTTCATGCAGTGATCGGTCAACTGTGTGGAGGAGCTGTGTGGACAGTTTTCAGGGTTAGAACTTCTCCCCTCTAGCCCTTTTTCATTGTTTAGACCATTATTTCTGTCACTTTTTAAGGGCAACACAATGAGTCTTAAAACGTCTTAAAAGGTCTATGAACTTGTTCTTTTCTAGCAACGTTTGTCTGGGTTTTGGCTATCGATCCTATTGGTAATATCGACATTGAACTTACCAAGTTCTTTGCTGAGGTCTGGGAATGTCTAAGTCTAAGTCCAACAGGGCAAGAGACATGAGTGGTTAAACAATCAGACAAACACATTTGATAGAAATGATGGGCAAAACTATTAAATTAAGAGAATTTGCAATAAACGAGAATTAGGCCTATTCTTTAAAAGGTCCCATATTATGCTCATTTTTAGGTTCATACTTGTGTTTTGGGTTTTTACTAGAAAATGTTTACATGCTTTAATGTTAAAAAAAACACATTATTTTCCCCATACTGTCTGTCTGAATAAACCTGTATTCACCCTCTGTCTGAATTGCTCCATTTTAGCACCTGTCTCTTTAAGCCCCTCACTGGAAAAGCTCTGTCTGCTCTGATTGGTCAGTGTTTCCGGGTCTTCCGCATCTGCACTCTCTGAGGAGTCTCTGCACCGCCATTGCAGCCGGGGAATGACTGTTACTGCAATCTAGCCGCTGTTTCTACCTATATATAGTTTAGTTGTGACATCACAAATGCACGGAATTCCGGACGGCTCGTTTTAAAGGCGCAATTTCTGAATACGGGCTGTGTGCATTTTATCTGTGGATTGAGCGTTTTGATTCTTTCACTGTATCTATCTAGCACCTCAACCTGCTTTATAATAAAAAAAAAGAAATCTCACTTTTTACAATATGGGACCTTTAAGGTAGTGCTCTCTTTGTTGCCTTCCTAATCTCATAGTTGAAATAACTTTATATTTTACCATATAAATCACATCTCAAATAAACCTTCCATTTCAAAAATAGAGAGATTGTACAAATACTTTCATCTGCCTTCTTATTTCGGTTTCCACAGGAGGAAGATGCCAAGCGACCACGAGCTAAAGCTCCTTAGCCGGCCTTTCTCTCCTGATTAGGATCACAGCAGAAGGAGGTGGGAGGGAAGAGGAGAACAGGAACGGAGGACGAGGTGGAGGAGGGAGGAGAGGGCATCAGGGGAGCTCTCCAGGAACACACACCAGTTGACTCTGCTGCACCCTTCACAGTGGGAGCTGTCAATCCAATTATGTCAGTCTGACAGTCTGGCCCATGAAAAAAACACACACACACACACACACACACACACACTCCACCACTGCACTGAAGTGCTTCACTCCACCCACGTGAGTTGTTAATGCACACATATTCTAGTAAACAGCCTCAAATGTTGCAGACATTTATAGGCACATCTACACACTCTCACCCTCACCATATCCCCTGCTTGGTGAGAGTATCACAGCAACAACATGTGCACAGGGGGTGTGAAACTCTCTCCCGCTAATCAAGGCATCTAAGCACCGGCATCTCCACACATAGCGAGTAACTTCAAAGCCCCACTGGTGTGTGTTTCGTGCCTGCCTGTTGTAAATTCCCCCTTTCAAATGGTACAACAAACCCTTTGAACACCCTTCCTGCTCCTTCTTCCTTTTCTCCCTCTCTTTCTCTCCATCTCTCCTCTCCATCTTGGCAATCCATCTCTTTTTATTACAGCCCATTGTTAAGTTTACCCTCTCTGTTCCTGATGTGAGCACAGGCTTTTATGTGCATGTTGCATCCTATTGCATAGCCTGACTGCTGTAATCGAGTCCTGGAGAAAACGCATGGCAGTATCTATTTTCTACCATCCTAAACAATGACAAATGACAAGTTGTTCTGTGTTCTGTGCCATAAACAAGGGGGATACACACAAGTCATCACATCGCAAACAACCATTCCTTCAGTCTAAAGTGGCTCATGGCATTGAGCTGAACGCAGCGTTGAATATTAAAGGGAAAGTTCAGATTTTTGTTTGTAGAGTTGTATGAGACACTTCTCCATAGTCAGTCGCCCCGAGTTTGGAGAAACAAAGCAAAGTCTAGCAAGGAAGCTAAGCAATGTACTGCTTAGGACGGGGGCATCATCTAAATGACCTTTAGCCACCTAAAAAATCTATATCAGTTGAAGTGTACGCTATATTTAGAATATTTTCGCCACTTTACCTTGCTGTCAGACGGCCCTTTCCTTTAATGCTACATTTTCTACGTAGGAATTCCATATTCCTATGCATAAGCAAAATTCATCAGCCTGAGACAATCGAAGAGCTAGATTCCTCGAACATTAAATATTGAATATGTATTTAACAGAGGAGTAAAATACCCTTCTCTGGTAAAGTAGTCATTTCAGTAACAATTGATTCTAAGCTTCACAAGGCATGCTACACTCTTAAGTCACGTAGTGTGATGTGATTTTGGTAAGGTGCACAGCATCTTCATGTTGAACAACTCTGATCAGACTATTCAATTCAATTCAATTTTATTTATAGTATCAAATCATAACAAAAGTTATCTCGAGACACTTTACAGACAGAGTAGGTCTAGACCACACTCTATAAATTCCAAAACCCCAACAATTACAGTAATTCCCTCAAGAGCAAGCATTAGCAGTGGCTATTGCGACAGTGGCAAGAAAAAACTCCCTTTTAGGAAGAAACCTCGGCAGACCCAGACTCTTGGTAGGCGGTGTCTGACGGGCCGGTTGGGGGCGTGATGAACAGTGGTGATAACAGTCACATTAGAAGTCACAGTGACTTCGAAGGTTATCGTGGAAGTTCATGTCATAGCAGGGCACATCGTGTCATACTGAGTAGTGCAGTGTCCTATACCGGATCCTGACTACTCTGTGCATAGGAACATCACAGCACGGCGTTGCGGGATGTAACGTGGCGCTGCAGAGCACGGGTGGGTGCGGCGGGTGCAGCAGGAAGCGGCCGGGAAATGCCGAGAATCGCAGAGCATAGCTCTGCGAAGAAGAAACATAAGGACTCCGGGGAGTAAACTCCCCAGAGCTAGATTAGTAACAAGCAAGCATTTCTTGGACAGGATGCATACAAAAGTAACAAGTAGAGATGAGAGAGCAGCTCAGTATATCTTAGGGAGGAACAGCCTCCCCGGCAGTCTAGAGTTGTAGTAGCATAACTTAAGAGAGGCAGGTGAAAGAGAGGTGCCTGGTCGGGCTAGAACTCTCCCCAACCGGATCGGGCTGTACTGGCCTGCCTCCCTCTACTCTCGCTAGATTATTAATTATACAGTATATAAACTGATGACTACGAGGAGAAGCAGGTGGGCCGGGTTAGGTGGACGCTGCAACTCCTCACTCCTTAACTATAAGCTTTATCAAAGAGGAGGGTTTTCAGTTTACTCTTAAATGTGGTGACGGTGTCTGCTCCTCGAACCCAGACTGGGAGCTGGTTCCACAATACTGGAGCCTGATAGCTGAAGGCCCTGGCCCCCAGTCTACTTCCAGAGACTCTAGGAACCATAAGTAGCCCCGCATTCTGGGAGCGCAGTGCTCTAGTGGGACAATAAGGTACTATGAGCTCTTCTAAGTATGATGGTGCTTGACCATTTAGAGCTTTGTAAGTCAGGAGGAGGATTTTAAATTCGATCCTATATTTCACTGGAAGCCAATGCAGAGAAGCTAATACAGGAGAAATATGATCTCTTCTCTTAGTTCTCGTCCAGAACACGTGCTGCAGCATTCTGGATCAGTTGGAGAGTCTTAAGGGACTTATTTGGGCAACCTGATAATAAGGAATTGCAGTAATCTAGTCTAGAAGTAACGAATGCATGGACAAGTTTTTCAGCATCGTTTTGAGACAGGATATTCCTAATTTTGGCAATGTTACGAAGATGGAAATAGGCTATTCTTGAGGTTTGTTTTAAGTGATCGTTGAAGGATATATCCTGATCAAAAATAACTCCTAGATTTCTGACAGCAGTGCTGGAGGCCAGGGTAATACCATCCAGAGTAACTATATCTTTCGAAAACGAAGTTCGGCGGTGCGTTGGTCCTATCACAATAACTTCAGTTTTGTCTGAGTTTAACATCAGGAAATTGCGGGTCATCCAGGATTTTATATCCTCAATACACGTTTGAAGTCTTGCTAACTGACCACTTTCATCTGGCTTAATTGACAGATATAATTGGGTATCGTCTGCGTAACAGTGATAGTTAATCGAGTGTTTCCTAATAATATTACCTAGAGGAAGCATATATAAGGAGAATAGAATTGGTCCAAACACTGAGCCTTGAGGAACGCCATGGCTTACTTTAGCGTGCTTGGAGGGTTTATCATTAACATTAACAAATTGGGATCGTTCAGAGAAATAGGACTTAAACCAGCTTAGTGCGATTCCTTTAATGCCAACTAAGTGTTCCAGTCTCTGTAACAGGATTGTATGGTCAATAGTGTCAAATGCAGCACTAAGATCTAGTAGAACAAGTATGGAGACAAATCCTTTGTCTGCAGCAGTTAGAAGGTCGTTAGTAATTTTCACCAGTGCCGTCTCTGTGCTATGATTCTTTCTAAATCCTGATTGAAAATCATCAAATAAACTGTTGCTATGTAGAAAATCACATAACTGATTAGCAACTACTTTCTCAAGGATCTTGGATAGAAAGGGAAGGTTAGATATAGGTCTATAGTTTGCTAAGACCTCAGGATCTAGGGTGGGTTTTTTTTCAGAAGAGGTTTTATCACAGCAATTTTAAATGACTGCGGTACATAACCTGTTAGTAAGGACATATTGATCATATCTAATAATGAAGTGTTTACCACGGGTAACGCTTCTTTGAGTAGCCTCGTTGGGATGGGGTCTAAGAGACAGGTAGACGGCTTAGCTGAGGATATCTTTAACATTAATTGTTGAAGGTCTATAGGATAAAAGCAGTCCAAGTATATGTCGGGAGTCGCCGTTCTTTCTAGCGGTCCTGCATTTAAAGATGAACTGTTAGAAGTTAAGGGCAAAAGATGATGAATTTTATCTCTAATTGTTATAATTTTATCATTAAAGAAGCTCATGAAGTCATCACTACTCAGAGCTAGAGGAATAGATGGCTCAGTAGAGCTGTGGCTATCTGTCAGCCTGGCTACAGTGCTGAAAAGAAACCTTGGGTTGTTCTTGTTTTCTTCTATTAATGATGAGTAATAGTCTGATCTGGCCTTTCTTAGGGCCTTCCTGTAGGTTTTCAGACTGTCTTGCCATTCCAAACGGGATTCCTCCACTTTGGTGGAGCGCCACCTACTTTCGATGTTTCGTGAGATTTGTTTTAATTTGCGAGTTTGGGAGTTATACCAAGGAGCTAATTTCCTTTGCTTTATCGTCTTCTTTATTAGAGGAGTGACAGAGTCTAAGGTCGTCCGTAGGCAAGTTGTAGCACCGTCTACAAATGTATCAATTTGAGAGGGACTGAGGTTAACGTAGGGGTCCTCTGTTATGTTAAGGCACGACATAGACTGGAATGCTGTAGGAATATTTTCCTTAAATTTAGCTATAGTACTGTCAGATAGGCATCTAGTGTAGAAGCTGCTATCTGGTTTAGTATGGTCAGGTAACAAGAATTCAAAAGTAATTAAAAAATGATCTGATAATACCAGATTCTGCGGAAATATTATTAAATCCTCAATTTCAATACCATATGCCAGCACAAGTTCGAGGGTGTGGTTAAAACAGTGCGTCGCCTTGTGCACACTCTGACTGAAACCGATTGAATCCAGTAATGAGTTGAAAGCAGTAGTAAGGCTATTGCTGTCAACGTCCACATGGATATTAAAATCACCAACAATAAGTACTTTGTCTGATTTAAGGACTACACATGATAAAAACTCTGAGAATTCAGATAAAAATTCATATGTGGCACAATTTCAAGCAAGAAATTATGCAATGTGATGTCAGTTACCTACTTTAACAAACCTAAGGAGTCATTATTATGTTGTCTACCTAAAGTATAAATGAAGCAAAAAAAGGGATAATGGAAGTAGAACAGAGGCAAAGGTGCAACCTGGGTGCGAACAGCCTGAAAAGGGGGTGAAAGAAGCATCTGAGATTAGTGAGGAAAGTGAGAAAAGGTGTGGGTGGGTGGAGGGGGGTGAAAGCATTTAGTAGAAAGAGGTGCTATATAAGTAAAAGTGGTGAGTTGGAGGGAATCAGATGCTGCATGAAGGGACAGCGAGGAGATATAGAGGTAGTTTATGGTAGAAAAGACAAATATGACTTCTTAGAGGGTGAGGCTAATGGATTTCTCTTGTTCAGCCCTCAGCCTTTCTGAAACACACCCCCGTCCACCGCAGCTTATACTGAGAGCTCCGGACACTCGTCACGACTCGCTGCCTGAAAGTAATGGTGGTTCGCTTCTGAAATGAAATGGCTGCTAATATGAAGTGCTTTTGTTGTTGGGACTTCCCATTTCGGTATGATTTCAATTGGCGCTGACATAAGGGTGTGTGATTCACAAGGAGCAGTTGGCTTTCTTTGGCGTTTCAAACACTGTATTAGAGATCATGCGGTGAAATTTTTCACCGGATCAAAACTGCACTCAGGCTCCATGCCTGACGTGACATATGATAATGAGTTTCATGTGCACCGTTCCCATGTGTGACATATATCTCTGTCATATAATGATAAATGCGGGACCTCTCGTAGCCAGATTGATTTTTTTATTCCGTAATTTCTCAGCTCACAAAATAGCTGTCAATGTCTCTTGTTCTGCAGTCGCTTTGCTAGAAGGTACATGCCCTTGTCAGCAATTAAACAGCTTGAGAATAAACACTGCATTTGCTACGGAGCGCCACTTGTCCACCAACATTGTAGCAGTCCATTTTTAACCATTAACATTTAAATGGCTGCTACGATTGATTGACCAAGTTTGAATGGCAATTTTAACACACAAGTGATTCCTCTCATCAGCTATCAGCGCTGATGTTGTCACGACATCGCATCACTGGTGCTTTGGCAATTATGCTTCCATCGTGCACAGTATTTACTGTCAGACACTCTCAAACAGCTCCATTTGTCATAGGCTGAAATACAGTGTGACACAATGGCACATGGAGTAATGGCTGCCATCATTGCATAGATAATGTAAAAACAAAGCTAGCCATGGCCTGACACAATCTCTAAATTAGCTTTTCACCATTTATTTCAGTCCAAACAAAAGTGTGACACATGGTTCTAAACGTTAGTCCATTTAAGAGATCATTTGGAAATGTGATTGTGTTTTATGCTCCACGTATAATAAGATTGTCGACAGAATCTCTCTGCCTATTTGGTTGCAATGAGGTTCAGTGTGTTCAGCTGTGGTTTCTTCATTCCCATTTGCATCTGATTTTAGCGATACGTTGTCAGTCTGTTCAGCTATGAGGGTGAGCATCTCCTCGAATTCATTCCAAATCAACTTGTGCTGCTACTACTGGAAAGATGACTTCATTGGTGCTCTCCAGCATCTGTATAATCTGGCATATGAATATGGACTACTGCTACTGCACAGCTGAATGTAGTGAAAATACCAGTGCAAATGACAAAAAGGGTAATTTTCCTTAACAGAGAGCATTTACATGTTCTGTTCTCATTCATCGTTCGTACTTATGCCTATAAGAAAAATTAATGCATGCGGGACATTTGTATGATAAGGCACGGAATTCGTCGAAGTGTGAAGTGATGGGCTTTAGAAGCGACGTATAACCTTGGTATGGCGGTTAACCGCAACCCCCGTTACGAGAGTAGCGTAAGTTTGAGCGAAAATGGCAAGGTACCCTAAGTGACAGACGTCAGTCCCTGTGTGGTGGCGCAAGGAGAGCGAGCGCTGAGAGTAGCGTATGAGTGCCGCTGTGATGAAAAGCGAGAGGGAAAAAAAGATAGCAAAGACAATGTAAAGTGAGTTAACAGCTAACAATAAAACAACAAGCTTCTTAAGACACGGCGGCTTCATCTGTTGTCAATACTGCCAGTAAAGTGAAGGGCGTTACCCCTGAATAAACATCAGCTTAAACCTTACAACATATGTTACAGCACAGGGTTTCCATTTCTGCTCAATGTGAGTCATTACTGTGTTTTTCCTGTCATTTACGCCCACGCTGCATTCTCTCCTTTCTGTTGATCTATTCCACAGCCAGTTCAGAAAGCTCTATTGGCAATAAAGTTAAAAAAGAAGAAGTCTTAAATCAGGAAGGGTGACTCGGCTGTCTGCTAACTTGTTGCTCTCTCTACCAGTTCTACAAAACGTGCATACAGGCTAAAATTCAACTGCGGTGTTGTGTCGGGATTAAGCAGAAGGAAACTCCGCTAGCTGCTAGGCTAAAGGCCAATGGTAAAACACTGCAGTGGTAACGTTAATGTGTCCACCTCAGCTGAGAACGGAGAAATGTCTTTGCCTTCCCTACCGTGTATATTAAATGTTTCCTGTAGAAATAATTCCTAATAATCGGACACACAAAAGAAATCCCCCATAAAACCTATGTATTGCACTGTCCATCCTCTTGTGCAAAGCTGAAGTGACGAGCATTTAAGTATTTTCTCTCTCCATAATCTCTTGAATATAGGTTAGAAGACAGGATAGCTAAACAACATGACGATAACTAAACAATGATTATTGTGTTTACTACATTTCATATCACACGACATCTGTTCTCCTGTTACTTTCACCAGCAAAAAGTTAAGTAAAATAAAAAAAGAATGTAAAAATTTGGTGATGGCAGTGATGATGTCATCAACGCGGTAGTGTCATGTCACCGCCGGTATGCTGTTATCATCACAGCCCTAGTTTTAAGACTTACCAAGAGTTGCTTGGTAAGCCCCCACTTTCACAGTTTCAATAGTCAACTGTGAAAGGATCCAGTATGTGAGTTGAAGTCATTCCTGATTCATCCATTTGGGGAGAAGTCCCTGCTTCACTGAGCAAAGCATTTCAGCACCAGCTGCTCAAATGAGCTCTCGCACTTTTAAAGTAGCAGACTGAGGCTGCACGGTGCAGGGCTTTTTCATGCATATGTTGGCTAGAGCATAACAAAGTGTGAGAATATACTTTTGTAGTTATGAAATAGGGGCGCATTAGAAGTCTACAACTTAGTACATGTACATACCGGTATACAGAAGTACTCTCTAGATCAGGGATCATCAACAGAGGGTCCAGGACCCCTAGGGGTTCTTCAGACTCAATGCAGGGGGGCCTCCAAAATATAGTTCACTTTTGAAGTTTTTTCAAAAATGTAAAAGTCTAAACATTAATGTAACATATTATGAAATATAAATCCCCACTGATGATAGGCTACCTGGCCTATAGGTCAGGTAGTCCCTAAGGTAGCCATCCACAGATACAGTATATAAGGATTCAGTGTGCCACGTGTATGTTTAACATTAAAACATGATTTATAAAATCATGGCAAAACATTTTAGGCTATTTTAATAGCTTAGTATTCTATGCAAAAAATATATGTATGAAGATTTTAGACAGCCCTACATGTTATTTTAGGCCTAGTCACCTAAAAAAAATGTGAATATGAGTAAAAAGGAAACAGACATGGCTGTCTTTTCTATCGCTGCTATAAAAGCTACAGTCATTCGCAGCCTTCACCCAATGGAGAAACCACGTACATCAAATGAATGTCTCCTTTGTGTGTGCTGTGCCTGAGGGGGTTCATCAGTGACAAATGGCCTCTAAGCAACTCAGGTGAGGGAAGAGTATATCTGCGCAGCACTCTGATGGCTCCTCAGATGTGTGTGTGTGTGTGTGTGTGTGTGTGTGTGTGTGTGTGTGTGTGTGTGTGTGTGTGTGTGTGTGTGTGTGTGTGTGTGTGTGTGTGTGTGTGCGCGGAGAGAAAGACAGATGTAAAGAGACTAAGCTCATGAAAAGCATGTTGGATCTCTATGGTGACACGTTCACTTGCTTCTGCCTGATTGCTGGCCATGGTTTGGTGGCATGTGGCCACTGAAACATGAAGTTACATTAAATTGATTGAATGTATAGCGTTGGGCGTTGGGTATAGCTATTGGGAGTTGTACTGTATGTTTTAGGTGTGTGTGTGTGTGTGTGTGTGTGTGTGTGTGTGTGTGTGTGTGACTGTGCAAATTATTAGATTCAACTGCCTTCTTGTCAGAAAAAAAACCATGCGAGTCTACAGAGATATGGAGTGCATTTACATTAGAATGCAATACAAGCTCATTTTCTCATACACACCTGCAGATATATGTATGCAAAATAAATCCATCTTTCACTTTTGTCTACATCAAATTCACCAAGGGATACAACTAGGTTTATCAGACAGAATCTTGTACTATGTTCTGACTGAATAATATTCCTTTATTTATATTAACTGTGCCAATCAACATACTGTATGTTCTCAAAAGTGCAACTGAAATTGTATTTTGTCAAATAACAAAAATGAATCCACATCAAATTGACTCAATAAATAGAAAAAAATTGATTTTAAATAAATAAACTAAGAACACGTAGTAAATTCTGAAGTCAAACAAGTAAAATCAAAAGTAGATTACCTATAGGTAATTTCAAAATTCCATCACTATTCATTTTTTATCTCAACCAGTTGTACTCTTTACACATTTATTTCGATTGTTACATCCCTAATAAATACTAATAAGCCATGTTATGGGCTAAGTACAAGGTAAGTGCCAATACTAAGCAACATCATTTCAGTAAAACAAACATATCTGATTTTACTGTACTAAAGAATAAAGTCAACCGTGTTAGCTAACTTAAACAAGGCATGGCTATCTAAACACAATACATTTTCAAACAAATAATGATGCACTCATGTCTCTTTTATGCTATTAATGAATGTAATTTACAGATGATGCCATGTATAAAGAGTGAAAGAGAGGATGGCATGGTAGCCAGCAGTAGCATGTAGCTGTCTCAGGCAAGATCTGGAGAGGAAGTGAAGCACTTCCTGTTTCCGGGATTAAAGGGACAGTTCACAGAACAACCAACATTACCAAAGCGATACAAAACACATCTGGCTCCATAACGTACTTTGCGAAGACTAAGACACATCTAAATAAGTACACCGACCAAAGTACAGAAGTGGGGTGAAATAATGGCGCGTTCATGCCACCTGGGAATAACAGGGACCGCCCCCGTGATTACGTTGTTTTTCCAATTGCCAGCGTTTACATGCTCGGGATGAGTGTTCTTCTTCTTCTGTTATATTGGCGTTTGGCACAACAACTTGTTGCATGACTGCCACCAACGGTTGGCCGTAGCCTAGAGCATCAGGTGGGTGAAAACACGGAGCCCACAATAACAAAAGATTCTCTGCTGTTTTCTCATGCGAGCATACAAACAGCACATGGCCAGGTGTTTGTTTGTGTTATCTGCAGGACAACCAACGGGAAAGGACACAAATAAGGTGTTGCTGTTTTATACATAGGCCTATTTATGAATAATTTGATGTTATGTCTGTGTACGTTTCTCGGCAGAGGCGTTCGTAAACAGTTTATTGTCATTGAAATATTTTCAGTGAACCAAAGTCGCCTCCATCAAACGTCAGTTGTCAACAACGCGTCACCAGCTGGGAAACTCGGTTAGCAAAATCCAGCCCGAGTTTCCCACCTCTGATTCCCACAGGAAGTGACGTTAACGGTGACGTTTTCACTGGGGAAAATGGTTTTCCGATGTCCGTGAACGCACGGTAATTCAGAGCACCAGGTGTGATGCATGTTGTCAGCGGGGGGGGGGGTGCGCCATCGTCCCGAAAAGGTCAACAAGGTGACCTCTCAAGACAAAGAAAAACACAAAAAATCATTCATTCATTCATAACATGCATGAATGGAAAACAGGAAGAAGAACATCTTATGGTACCTGTCACTTATTTGTGCACATAAAAAAATAAATAAACTAAACTTCATGAGTGCATCAACCCCAATCCTCAACCCAAACACCAAAAATGATCAGTACTACCTATCTTTACATTTAATTATCATCATTTTAAGCGTATTAGTCATCATTTTTCTTATAACATTCCTGTATTTTTCTCTTATACAGGAAAACAGGAAAACAAGCCAGAAGAGGAGAGACATGTCCAAACCAAATCAACAGTATTAACTTACATGCATAAATCTTCATTCAGTCCATGGAAAAGTGTAGTTTCAAAAATTCCAGAAACTTTCACGTCGGTTAAGCTGTTTGATCCTATCACCACCGCATATTGTTGCTGGGATATGGTCTATACCAATAGCTTTCAGGATACATGGGGTTGCTGTTATGTTTTTCTTTAAAATGTCTTGCCAATGGGATAGTCCTCATTTTGTGTCTTAACAGCATACTTATGCTCTGACAGTCTGTCTCGTAACACATTACACTGAGGGCATTCCAGTTTTCACCGACATTTCCATCCCTAACGCTGCTAGCGTGTCCAAAAAAATATTGTACATTGTGAAATACATTTTTATATTATTTCATAAGAATTATAAAAAAAAATGTATGACTATATGTTTATATGACCTTACTTGAACCAGTAGATAAGGCAAATGTTTTATGTAAAGAATGCAATTTAGAATCAATTCCAATTCAGCAACAAATTCAAAACCAAATTATTTTCGATTACTAAATCACAAAGTTCCATATGTCTGGCATGCCTGATTGGAGCTTCCAAATCCTGTCTTAACAGACAAGTGAACAATCCAACTATCTGCTTCACACACTGCCATAGCGCAGAGTAGAATATCTTCACACATATCAAGAAGAGAATTACATGCTCCGAGTGCTTTTTGAGTGTTGGGAACTCCTCCGTGGGAAGCAAGATGCAGAATAAGTGGCTCTCTCATAAAGAAAATGACAAGAGGCAAAAGGCAATTAGACGTGATCAGCATTATGGGAAACAATGGAAACATTTTATTTTCATGGCACTGCTACAGAGATGGTCTTTTTCCATGTTCTCTATTTTTAAAATGTTGTTATCACTGCTTTTTCCCCCTCTAGCTAGAAGAATGCTGTTAAGTAGGATCAAAATGAAGGTGTTTGGCAGCACTGAGTGCACAGATTGATTATGATCATAACCAGTTTTAGTGACTTAAACCAGATGCTGAGGCCTTCAACAGCACAAAGGCAGCATTACTGAAAATTGCATTACTTTATCCCTTTTGATTCTGCTTTTAATTTCGATTTCTGCACACTCAAATGCATGTGCTCTATGCTCTATGCTCTATGCTCTATGCTCTATGCTCACACACACACACACACACAGTCAATGAGAAATGAACAGAGTAAGTCCATTCCCATTGATTTCTGCTTTTCATTATGCTGGGGCGGGCATTGGGGGGTATTTCACAAAGCGCTCTTTATCACCTGCATTCTTTTATGAAATGGAAATTATAACCGTGGGAGAAAAACCTTCCATCTGACGTTGTGAGAGCTAGTCCAGCTAAGTCTGCTGGGATACATTCAGTGACATACTGTAGGCTGGAAGAGACATCCACATTCATGGTCAGCTACTGGTCTGAGCGTAGTCATCTGTAAACTGTTGGCAGCCACCCTAAAGACTGATTAGTTACTGAGAGAGGTAATCAAAATGTTGTCTGTGTGGTCTGACATCACAGCTCACACCTGCCTCGCCTTTTAAATGGCTCCTCTGCGCGAGGATTCATGATAGCGATGGCTGATAGAGGGGGTGTTTTAAAAATGAAAAAGAGAAAGCAAGAGAAACGGCGTGAAAAATATTCTGAGTGAATTCATCTCTCCACGTCCAACTGTCAGTCTTTTAACCTGTGCTCCCTGTCTTTCACCTACTCCTGCCTTTCTTGTGTTGTTCTCAAACAAAAACTCCCTCCGTCCTCATCTCACCGCCCACTTACACCCACCCATGTCCTGACACTACCTTCTCTATCTTTATACCAGTTGCTTCGTCTCTGCCTTCACACACACACACACACACACAAACCACCCGCTGATTCATACTCCAGAGGAATGTATTTCGTCCAACAAAGAAGACGCCTCACCATTCCAGATGTCGTCTTTGCGCTTCAATGTACCCCAACTTTTTTTTGTAATTGGATCATCTCTCTTGCAGCAAACCCAACTTCTGTTGTTTGGGGGGGGGATTTTACCACCTTACACATATCGTTCACATCTGTTTCTATATTTTGCTCTCTACAGAATTAATCATTCTGATCTCGAGCTTTTTCCACCGGTAATGTCAGAAAGGCAAAAAAAAAAAAAGCAGCAGGGCTCAACAGTCTTTCCCGCTCAGTCGTGGTTCTGGTTCTCCCGTCCCTCCCTCCCTCCGCTCCCCCCTCCAGTGGGCCCAGCAATACGGCCTGGGCCTCCAGCAATGTAGGAAGGGGAAGGTGGTGAGCTTATCTCCGTCCGCCGGTTCCTGGCACACGGAGTGGAACTCCCTGCCAAATTCGATGCATAAGTGGTCCTGGACCAAGTGGAAGATCCTTCTGACCATCAACTTGTCTTTGGTTGGATCCATCCGGATCAGCTATTGTATTTGCTATTTGCAATCTACATCAACACACTTGTGTACTTATGGGATCTATACCCAAAACATCTTCACATGTAATCACCACTCGGATGGCACGTGCATCTCTACCGCGTTATTATGGATCCCATGTAACTTCTAGGCAAGTCCCGCCCTACGAAGCAGCTCGATTGGTTGGGGTTAGGCATTAACCTCAAGTGGTTAAGGTTAGGATAGCTGATTGGTCAGAGGATAGGATAAAAAAAACTGAACAAATCAGGTTACGTTACCTTGCGTACCTTGCCGTGTGTGAATGCTATTGAAGGGCGTGGGTTTTAAGTTGCGTGGGTTCCATAATAACCAAGGTGACAGCTCATATTTATGCGAAATTCAATGTGACTTGAATGCAGCATTCATCTTCCTCCTTGCTTTAAATGACTCCACATACCTACTTGTTATCTAAGTGGCACACATGAAGAACACAGGTGATCAGCCTAGGGTATCTCTGTAGATCTGACACAACAGTGTTAAACTGCTCAGGGACGTGAGTTCACATGCTCTGTGTACTTAAATAAGTCAAGGCAGTTGTTCCTCAGAGTCAAATACGTTGCTAACATACCCAGGTACCACTGCAATATATATTAAAGGTCCCATATTATGCTAATTTTCAGGTTCATTCGGAACACGTTTACATGCTTTAATGTTCAACACATTATTTTTCTCATACTGTCTGTCTTAATATACCTGTGTTAAATGCTCCGATTTATCGCCTGTCTCTTTAAGCCCCCCTCGCAAAAAGGCCCAGTACTACTCACAATTGGCCGAATCTGCGCCTGTATAGCAGCCGGGGAATGACTGTAACGGCACTGCAGCGCCACTTTCTACATATATACAGTATAGTTGTGACATCCAAACTGCACAGAAGTCCTGACTGCTCGTTTAAAGGCACAGTTTCTAAATACAGGCTGTGTTTATTTCTCTGTGGATTGAACGTGTTGGTACTTTCTCAGTAATTATACAGCACCTCGACCTGCTTTAAAATCAAAAGACATGGAAATCTCACTTTTTACAATAAGGGGACCTTTAAAGTATCTGATCACATGTCTTATAATGTCAATTTATTAGCGAAGGCAACCATGCAAGCATGGCGACTTGTGTAACTGTCTCGGGAATCAATACAATCTCAACATGTCTCGAAGACGTGGAGGACGAAAGGGTGATTACATGAAATTGCAGCTAATGGAAGCACAAGTGTAGGTGGGTGGGTGAATGAGGTGGGGAGGCGTGAGTGAATGGGATATGTAATCTGCCTCCATGCTTGTCTTCATTTGTGTGTGTGTGTGTGTGGGGGGGCTGTATGTTGTGTAATTGCATGTTTTGTGGAGATCTGTGTCATGTGTCATGCATGTACATGTGTGCGGTATAAATGTAAAACCTTGAAGAATTATATTCCTTGCTTCTCTGTCCGCAATGGCTGTTTCTGTTCCTCGTCTGCACCACACATTCACACCACACACACTTCCCAGCATCCTCCCGTCCATCCTTCCCTCTCCATCATGCTTCTCTCTACTGAACTGCCAAAAAAAATGGCTCTCTTTTAAAACGGCCCTATCTGCGCGGTTAGATAACTCGCTTATCATCAAGGTCTGCTCCCTTGCATACACATTCATACACTACTAACCCAGCATGCATGCTTTGTTTTCATCCTCATTTCTACCTTCTTCCTCCACAACCAGTGTACCCTTCCCTCTTCTCCCACCCTCCATGTTTTACCCTGTCTGCCCCCATAGGGGAGATTTCACACGGAGTGAAATACCACGTTGCCAACATATGTCTCTAGCAATCAATTTATGCCACAGGGCTATCTCTCTGGCTCCCTCTGCTTAATACACTACCACAGAGGGCTGCATGCAGACTGGCTTGGCTCTGTTCTCATCATGTTAACAGGCTGTATTCGCCTAGAAAAGAAGACTGCTGCTTTGCATTCTGTGACTTTGTGCTTTTATTTATGAGTGTATTGAGAACTGACCATAAGCAGCCAGCTTCAACGCTTGTTATTTACACGGTGAACAGAGTTACTGAAGCAGACGCTTGTGTTCGATGTGCTGCCTTCCGTTTATGACTGCAGTAATGTGACAATTGTAATCGCTGGTGCGGAGCAGGTAAGTAAAAGTAAAGAATTGGTTTCTGATATGTGAGAATGGCGGTGTGCATAAAAAAAGGGCCATCTGAATTGCTTCTGGCGTCTTCCCTAAGTGTTTTGTTTTCAAGGTAAAACATTTTTGGGTTGAAACTGTAATGGTGATCAGTGCAGTCTAATGTGTGTGCTCCTTGTAAACACTGTGTCGCCCTGCAGCATGCCAGGTATTCCTATTTTTCCAGCACCGGTGGAGTGGACAGCAATTTCCCCCACTCTTTGATTTTTTTTTTACCAGCAAATAAATGCCCACTTTTAGGGTGAGGGGTGACGCATTAAGAACACAGAAGGGAGGGAGAGAGGAAGAAGAGAAGGAGTGAGTGAGCGAGTGGGGAGATAATCTAACACAGGTGGCTGTTGCTGTTCTTGCTGTTTTTGAGGAGGAAATATGTCTCGCCTCTTATCTGAGCGGTGCTGTGGGATCATTAATTTGCCTGCTTCTTCTCTCCCTGCTCCTGCTGAAGCCTGCTGTCTCACTCGGTTGCCTGGGGGTCGTTAAGACCAGAAGCAGAATGGAAAGAGGGGAAAAACGGCGAAGTGAAGCACAGATTTATGTCGACATGCCTGCATACGTACAAAGAAAAAAAACATACAAGACAGACACAAACGCTTCTACACAGACTCAATGAGACGTATTCCTTTCATTCCCTCACATGCATTCACACAAACGCCGGCCTAATCGTGGCGGCTGTGTAAAACGGAGAGCTCAGATGAATAGCTGGATGGACTGTCTTCATTATGTTCCAGTCCGCCTCTAAAAACCACTGGGAGGAGATGTGGAGGTGGGAGAGTTTTTTTTTATTTATTTATAAAGAAAAGGGGTTTTAAATCACTATAATCCCTTCGCAGTGCCTTTTCACTCCTGCTTTTAAGTCGCCTCTCTTGCTCTCTTCCCTTGTATCTCTTCCTATTTGTCCAAGTCAAACTACCCATGTGAGGAAAATAGGTGCTCTTCACTGTGAAATACTGTAACGCCAGACTTATCTTCAAATAAAGAAATAAAAAAGAAGAAGAAAAAAACTGCTGTGGTGCTTGAGGGGCTTCCAAGCTCCCAATCAAAAATATTCCACCTAACCATGCATTGATTTATAAGTGCCACAGATCCCTGCTGGTACCTCCCTTCACTTAGATTGTGGTATTATTCTCAGCTTTAAACGCTCCTCTCAATTAGTGGTGGTCTGAGGATTGCTTAGGGGCAACAGAACTACACCTTAGTGATTCAACCAGTCATCTTTTATAGATGGTGGTGAGTCCACGGCACATCTGCCCCTCGGAGGGCCCAGTGCGCCGAGTGGTCGACCGTGGAATCCATTCTCCAGAAGTGGTCCAATAAAGTAGGGGAATAATGAGCAATGGAGTGTGAAAAGGAGAGGCTTGGCTGAATAACAAGGTCACTATTATTGCTTGGGCTTCGTTTATATTGATGATGGGACTGAGAGATCTTGGAAAAGAATTGTGCCTTTCCAGAGCACTTGAACACATACAGTGGCGTTTTTTTTTAGTTTTTTTTTATCGGGACCAATTACAACAACTAACATTGATTCTGTTTTAAACGCAAACCAGTGCAGCATTTAATGAGCCTAGATGCCATTAAAAGCAGAATTTTTCCAATATAACCCTGCTATTAAAACATTCTAAATTAACCCGGCCTTTTCAGAGGCGAAAACAGCTTATTGTTAACTCTGGAGTCTGCATTTCTGCTCACTAATTGCAGGTGGGAGTATCAAACAGCTAAAGAAGGCGCATACAAAGTCTACCTCGGATAATTATTGTTTTTCCAAACGGGAACCGATAAATAGGCCTCAAATTAAGAACAATTAATGAAACAAAAAGACATGGTACAAAAGAGAATGCCCGACAATGCAGATTGGCAGTGAAATTGACATTTACGGGGTCTATTATAAAACCATGAAATGAATAAAACGTATTGTGTTAAAAGCAGTCTCGAGGTTTATCAACAGGGCATTTGTATGTATCTGGCCAACCCGCTCACCGTTGTTCTCCACACCCAGCTTGACATCCCACACAGAAGCCATTGTTATGAAGGTCACTTTATGGAAAAGAACTGAAAAGGGTTTCATTGCACAAAGTTCAGGGTGAGGACCTGGGCTTCATTCAGCTATTGCTGCATTATGCTCCGCTGGATGACTGACACTATTGACTCGGTACAATGCAACGTGGCCTCTGCAGCTCCCAGTTGACCGCATTGAATGAGGAGACCTGGAGTCTGGCCATTGGTACTTTGTCAAAAACGTTCCTCCAAGTTGGATGACACACATCCGGGAAAGTCAGGTCCGGGTGTGGGTGGGACTGCGTCTGCATGACGGTGTTGGTATAGTGTTTTTTTGCGCTAAATACAGGCTTTACTCATGAAACATTCGTACACGTAGAAAGGTAATGCCCTGTAAATTGTATGTATTCCACGCATTTATTACTGTATGCACCACATTGACTGCCGCTGTAAAAGAGCGCGAAGATCTGCGTAGGGAGGAGGTCGGGACGGACACAGGGCGTTCAAGAGGGGGAGCGGAGTTTGTGTCCCGGAACAAGATAAGGGGAAAAGACAAGGGTGTCCCGGGTCAACTACTTAGGGGAGCTGGTGTTTTTCAATCTTAACTAGTCGTTTTTGGTGCCTAAACCTAACTATCATCAACTGCAGGACAGTCACCTATTTTCGGCTAAACTCAACTGCAACGGCCACTGAAACCCCACGGTGCTCTGTACCGGGCTCACCGTCAGTCCCTCCAGAAAAATAATTCAATGTATAATCAGCCAAATTTTCAAATACGCCGCAAATAAGTCACATATATCTTAGCAGAAAGTCGAAAAATGTTGCGTTTACTTCACACAAGAGCAGCCATTTTCCCCTGTTGCCATGGGAACGTTATGAAGTGACGTAATTACGCAACATGAACATTATCGAAAAGCAGGGTGTTGGGGGAATCACTTTTTTTTCTTTTTCATCAAACCGCAGTTTTTGCAAGTTTCCGCAATTTCATCGTATAAAATTGCATAAATATCCCGCATATTCCATCGCATTTCTTAAGAAAACGTGCCGCATAATCAAGGATTTTTGCCCACAACAATCACAAAAAAACTCATTTTTCTGGAAGGACTGCACAGTAGCCTTTTCTCGGCTAAATTTTACTGTAAAGACCGCTAAACAAAACTGCTGTCTTTTGACCGTTTGGGCATAGGTTTTTCGTTTTTGCTAAATAACAGGATAATGTTGACCTCTTACCGTACTAAATCACTTGTAGGACTCCTTTTTCAATCAGCAGTTGAGGCAGCATCCCATGATCATGCATCATGCATCACCATTTCAGACAGTTTTTAGTTATTCTAATATGTGTATTCTAAATCAATATTTCACAATTCGTGAACACTAGTTTTGTTTAAAATATATGTCCAATTTACCACAGCAGTACTTCATCTTTCTGCCACTGTTGGTGATTTACAACTCCAAACACACACACACACACACACACACACACGCGCACACACACACACACACTTGTGGGACGTTAATGAGGAAGCTTCTTCAAACCTCCGACTGTAGGATGAAGAGTGATCATTGTGCGCATGTGTGTGTGTGTGTGTGTGTGTGTGTGTGTGTGTGTGTTCATGCATGGCAGAGAACCTTCGCGTATCATAAAAGTTGTGCATGGACATGGGATTCAACTCTGTCTTTCTGCTTTCAATTAAGCTGATAATGAGCTGACATTAAGGTCAAGCACAGACTGTGGTGCAGGAGAGTTATGGACATTAATGAAAAGAAATGTCTCAAAGTGGCCCGTGTATATTACGAAACACAGTATTAAGATTTTATTCATGTAAAATAGCTCAACAACATGGCCCTGCAGTGTGAAGCCTCTTTATACGTCATACTGCTATATATCAGGTCAAGACTTAAAGAGAAAGTCTGAATAGCACCTTTCAGATACAAAATCCTTCACAGTAAGCCAAATAACGGAGGTAGAAAACATAGTAAGGACTATACTTTGAAATGAATGTCTTTGAAGCACTCATCCTTTGCGTGAACTGTTGTAACCTGACAATCACATAACAAGTATGTTGCCAGTAAGTCTAATACACTAGAAAAATGGGCATGGCACGTGGGCTTTTATTAAGATGTGTCATTTAAATGAAATATCCACCTGGTGTCTCTGTGTCTTAGATATGTTGTTGTTGAATGCCTAAATGATGTAGTGTGATCATTTTACCAGCCAGTACAGTGACAGATAATGCTTTTATTTATCTTCATGGACAGGAAACCCCAATGTCATGGTTCAGTTTTTTTAGAAAAACTAATTGAATAAAGAGATCCTCTATGAGAAAATACTGTACATTGTGTGGCTGAGGCTAGTGGAACTGAGGCTGTGCTTGGTTGTAGCAATGGAGCAATGGAGCAATGCAGGAAGTAGATTGGCGTGGATATAGACTAGTGCGTGGCAGACTGCCAGACCTTGCTGCAGTAAAATGAGAGGTCTTCTATATATATATATATATATATATATATATATATATATATATATATATGTATATATATATATATATATATGTAATTAAAGATGTCATTGTGTTTTTGAATAATGCTTTCTAAACTCTGAAACAGAACCCAGAAGTTCCCGTTTCAACGGCAGCCAAAAGGGTCAAGGTAAAATATAGAAACATTTTCACCTAGTTTTAACAGTCTATAATTTTAACGCACAGCCAAAACGGAATAATGTTCCGTGATGTTCATCACCAGCTGAACAAGACATCTGTTGTGTGCAAGTGCTTAAGTTTCTAGTTAAGTCTGCTCTTAGACTGCTATGAACTAACGCATCATTCCCATTTGCTACCTCCATGTGGCTTAAGACTTGAATAGATGATGGCATACGTTGCCCATAAAGAGATATTTCTTGTCTAAATCCAAACCCATGTCTTTCTCCCTCAGCTAAATGCCTGACATGAAGAATCTGGGCGCTTTTCATAGTGTACCGCAACACATCTCTCCTCCACAACCACTCATACACCAACCACACGCTATATTTGTATCTACCATAACTGTACTGTCATGCATTATTTCAGTAGGGGGGTAAAGAGAAGCCTGTGGAGGAGTAGTTGGCAGTGGTGCCAGCCACCCCAGCACACTGACAAGATTACCTCTCCACCCAATTCAATTAGAAGCCCACTTTAGTCACCGCTCACCCCTTCAGGATCTCCATAATCATAACAGATAGCTCTCTATGAGACACCCACCATCTTTCACCTCCATGAGGCCTGGAGAGTAGCAGAGCTGAAGCACTGTATGTTTGAGTAATACTTCTGTAGCTGATCGTGTGTGTGTGTGTGTGTGTGTGTGTGTGTGTGTGTGTGTGTGTGTGTGTGTGTGTGTGTGTTGCACAGGGATACTATTTTAATATGAGTGACAGCACAGAATGGAGCAAAAGAGCAGAAAGGCCCTGACACAAAATAAGTGCATTGGAGAAAATTTGCTCTTATGTATGTTTAAGAATGGAATGGAAGATATAAACTACATCACTTCAGACGGAAAGCTTTTGTACTGTAGTAACTTGACTGACTGGCACTCCATATTCTTTTTTGAGAACTCATTTGTGTATCGGCTGTTGAAACATTCACTATTTGCGAAAGAACAGAAGATGAGGATGGATGAGTTTTAATCATTTAAGTCCACTGTTGTAATATCAGGCTTTTGCTTATGCGGTCTGAAGAGGAGTAAGTGAGAAGGCAAAAGCTTATTTTGTCTTTTTCCTAGGATCTCTGAATTCTTAGCAACAGTGTTGTGATACATGGTGGTTGCAAATTCTAGGCTGTGTTAATGACACATGCCTGGTGCATTGCATCATGGTATATACTGCAAGTCATCATTTGTTTTCTGTAGAAATAGAGCCAATGTTATAAAACACAATCATATGGGACCATACAGAATTCCATTTTCTTGGTCTAGGTATGAGTCATCTTTGGTTTTGATTGCAATTGAATACATCGCGTTAAACCCGAAGTGCGTTTTGGTTTCATGCAATCGATCATAAGAGTTGTTTTATGTATCATTCCGTGAACTTAAAGTCAAGGTTTTGTGTAACTTAGTTAAATTCAGGGGAAACAGTTCCAGTACTCTGTATCTTCTGTTTAAAGGTCCCATGGCATGAAAATTTCACTTTTTTTTGTGTGAGTCCCCCCAGCCTGCCTATGGTCCCCCAGTGGCTAGAAATGGTGATAGGTGTAAACCGAGCCCTGGGTATCCTGCTCCTTCTTTGAGAAAATGAAAGCTCAGATGGGCCAATCTGGAATCTTCTCCTTATGAGGTCATAAGGAGCAAGGTTACACCCCCACATATTTTTTTACCAACGATTCACTTAAATATTTTCCGTTTATACGGTACAGCCGAAGGCGACTACATCAAATCAGTTTCCAGCAAAACAAAGTGAAAGCAGAAAAAGCAGAAAATCCATGTTATGTTCTTCTTTACAAATGAAATAAATATCAGACTGACTGAGGAGCTGACATGATATGCATTCTTCTTAGAAAACAATTAGATTTTAGAAATGTCTCATGATATATTGTCTCTAGAAGTGTATTAATCAACTTTTGTTTTTGTTAAATGCTCGTCAGACACCGCCTACCAAGAGCCTGGGTCTGTCCGAGGTTTCTTCCCAAGAGGGAGTTTTTCCTCGCCACTGTCGCACTGCTTGCTCTTGAGGGGCTTATTGTAATTGTTGGGGCTTTGTAAATTATAGAGTGTGGTCTAGACCTACTCTATCTGTAAAGTGTCTCGAGATAACCTATGTTATGATTTGATACTATAAATAAAATTGAATTGAATTGAATTAAAGAAGAAAAGACAATCGCAATACTCAATACTATTGAATCGCAATACTTCTAGAATCGCAATAAATGAAAATCACAAGACAAATCCAATGTATCCATGTATCATTGAAGAATCCAATCGGGACAAAAGCATATCGTCCCAGCCCTACTAATTAGCAATTGTAAGCATGCTTACACGCTAAACTAAGACGGGGAATATGGTAAACAATATACATAAACATGTTATCATGTTACTGCAGCATGCTGGTGTTAGCATTTTACTACTAGCACCGCTACACAGCCTTAGAAAGCTTAGACACTATTCTCATTCCCCACAGACATTTCTCCTTTCTTGTGTTGACAGTGACAATAGAGACAGAGTTGGTACTGTTGCCTTGAGCCAGATCTGGATGTTCACCAAATTGTTCCTACTGAGTTTATTTTGTGTTTTGTTCATGTTCCATATTTGTTATCAGCATTTAATCATTGTTTGCTCACTCTTAGCACCCGCTGTGTACCTGAGAATCCTGATGCTTGTGTCTCTCTTTGTGATGCTTGGAGGTATTTCATTTTTTTTGTGTGTTTGACTTTGTAGTTTTTCATCATATTCCCATTGTGTGCTTTAACAGAGTACAGCCCAGTGTTTAATACAGTGATGGTGCTGGATGGTGCTGGACCATGACCAAGTGTCCAGCTCGGTCATCAAACTCCACTTGAGATGCCTCCAGAACTGGTTTCCTTCTCACATTTTTTATGTAAACTATAAAATCCTTTCCCCTGTGTGGTTCATGCACAATAAATGAGGTCCCAGTTGTGTCGTTTCATGATACATTTTTAAAATACCCAACACATTGGTCCCTTTGTGCCACCTCAGGCTAAGGCACGTACCATGTCGTCATGTCATTAGGAGTTTAGGTCCAGCTCCAGAGCTTGTTTCTCACCTCTTCTCCTCCTTTTTAAAGAAATACTAAGGAACTTTTCCCACTTCGGTCCCCCTACAGGTTGGAAGCGGAATTGTCCATTACCGCTGTCGTAATGTCTCATTACGTCTCATTCGAACTACAGATCCTCTATTACTTGCATAATGTAATGTAATGGACAATTCCGCTTCCGACCTGTATGGGGACCGAAGCGGGAGAAGTTCTTTAGTGTTGCTTTAAACACCAGATATGGCATGAAACTTCATCAAAAAAAGAGTGCTCTGCTGATTGGCTGCGTACTGTATGAACACAACTGACTTTTTGCATGTGATGGGAATCAGGTTGCTCCCCGCTGAGGGCACCAGAGCGGCGCTCGGCGGACACAAAACAGTGGATCAAAGGCACCAACGAGTCTTTTTGTTTTTGTGAGATGAGGATGTTCAGATAACAGAAAGCAGGCATCCAAACAACAGCCTCTTTTGTTGTTTAGTGCTGCTTTTCTTCCTTTTTGCATGAACACATATGATATGCTATTGTGCTCACATCTATACTGTTAAATTACATTCTAAAATAAGAAATATACAACAAGTTCCTCTGTATAGGTTTCTTTAAAAAGTTATTCAAGACCAGGAATGAGCTGCACAAGAGGAGTGAGGCAGCAGTCATCGTCACAGTTTGTGTGTGTGTGTGTGTGTGTGTGTGTGTGTGTGTGTGTGTGTGTGTGTGTGTGTGTGTGTGTGTGTGTGTGTGTGTGTGTGTGTGTGTGTGTGTGTGTGCGTGTGCGTGTGCGTGTGCGTGTGCGTGTATGATCAAAGCATCTCTATCCCACCATGTGCTGATCCAGCCCAGGCCAGATAGAGCTACTTAGTCCCCATAATGTCCCGGGGTCCCCTCTCATTGGCGCCTTTGAATCCTGTCACAGATAGCAGCGCAGATTATATGCCTCTCCTGAGTCACTTTCAAGTTGACTGTACTCCAAAATTGCAAATCTCTCAATCTGACCGCGCACACATCTGCAGCAGAGAGCGGCACTATCCAGGATTCCATCTGACTTTGTTGTTTCTATCGGTGAACAACTGGAGGGACTTTTGTACGCAGTGTTTTTAAGGAGTAGAAACAGCATGGCATGCTACAGTACAGCAGGTTGGTAACGTCATTGTCATTGCAAAGGTGAATAATTATCATCCCAGAGGTCATCATCCCAGCAATCTTATTACAATCATCTATAGCTGGGCCATTTCCAATGTGAAACATGACCATATACTGGACAGCTGCAAACACACTGCCCACCAATCACGGTGGATGTAGGGGAAACTATATTCGGATTCAAAAAGCCTTCAATGCAGTTTTCTCTGGCAGCCACATCAGTTCAGTAAGAGAAATAAAAAATGATGAGCATGTTATTTACCGGATCTCCATATGAGTATGTATGTATCTGTGCTTGTGTTTGGCTGTGTGTATGTGTATAGTAAGATCCCACTAGTGCAGGTTTTAAAAAATTCATATTCAGGTCATATTGACCCCAAGTACCCATACGATAATTTCCCAGTAGAGGCAAAGCACTGAAAAATGTTCAACATTACGCTTTAGTGGTCACTTAGGGCTTCAGGAAACTCAGAAAAGGTGCTGCAACAATGATTTATTCCATTTTGCCTTTTGCGGGGTCATATTGACACGAGGACAGAGAGGTGAAATCACTATTGAACATTCAATCATATTAAAAGCTATTTCCTAATAAGTAGATATACCTGTACTTATTATTCCTTCGCACTGTTGGGGTTTCAGGTCTCTTGGTGTCACAGCAGGTACAGTACTTGTTAGACAGAGCCATGAGCCCAGAACCCTGCCATTACTTAATCCTATCCATGTTAAACTTTATGGCAATCAACTGTTAATACTTTTGTCCATTGTTGTGGCTAAGAAAAGCAGCTTCTATGATGTGTTGTTGATGATGTTTATGTCCCCTGAATGTGTGAATACGAGAAAGGTAACAGATGGCGGTAGCGGGAAACTGTCCTTCAGCTGTATGCTCATGAGAAAAGTAGATCATAATAACAAGCATCCACCCTGTGAAGGTGTCTTCGTGTAAGAAAGTGAGCGCTACATAGTCCCTGATCTATGGAGCCCCGGAGGAAAAACGAAGACAAAAAAAAATACACGTACTGGGGACAAACACTTTTGCGAGATCTTGACTTTGACATGGAGGAAAAAAACAAAACAAAAGGAAAATAAAAATACATGTACTGGAGAGAACCAGGACTGAGCAGGCTGGCGAGACTCGGACTGTGGACAACGAAACGTGACTTTAAGTCTCGTTAAATAAATAAATACATGCAGAAATAAAGGAATAAATAGTGGAGGAGTGAGCCTGGACATTTCAGTCTGTTTAAACTTCCCTTTGAAGCAGTTAACTCTTAGTTCAGAAGGGCAAATTTCCCGTTTGGACTCAGATCTGTGAACTGATTTGAATAAATATTCTTTGTATTAACACATTCATTAGTCTCTTTGTTTCGTTTATTACTGCACATGATGATAAAGCTACACTTTTAAAATCACAAACAAAACTAACTTTAATATTTACATTAACGCTATAAGGAAGGAGACAAACAATCAGATATTAGAGTTGATAAAAATAGACTCAAATAATAATTTACTATTTTGTGTTTTAATGTGGAAACATCTTGTATAAACTCAGGGGGACTGAATCTTACATCACATCGTATTGCAGGCTTGCTGACGTAGAAGGTAAACCAATACTATAATAATCATTTTCGGCTACTGTACTCTCTATGGTTTGCAAGTTCACCCATAAGTGTGTACATTGCACAAACTTTGCCCAACTTGTCTGGGAAAAGGGGGTTACAGGGCTTTTTACACTTGAAGCTAAGCGGATACAGCACCTCATTTTTACCTCAGTATTACTAGCACCAGCCGTGTGATACTTATAAGATGTATTGCATACATTGTGTGTTGTTACATTGTGTTGATGGGTTAGAATAGAAAGACAAAACGCTGCATCTCACCACTGAAATTGAGGCTAGCCCTTCTTAATCTGCTGTACAAGAGCAAGTTCGTCTGTACAAAATCTTAATATACACTACATTTTTAATGATTAAAGCAAAGTTTAATTCTCAAGAATTCAGCTTCCTGGTCACCGACAAAGACTCACTTGGCTCCTCTCTAGAATCTTTGGTCATTATTTACTTTGGTTGTCAAGGAAACAGGAGGTTTTCTAACGTGACGTTGTTAGTAAAAAAAGTAAGATTTTGTAAGGACATTTTGCGTCCAATGTGCATAAAACAAAAGTTGGAAACAATGTCTGTAGTACTTATACTTATATTTTTTAACATGACCTCTGCAAAAAAAAAAACGTACACAGCGGTGAGTTAAGTATTAAATTCCTAATTTTAATATATATACAGTATGTATATATATATATATATATATATATATATATATATTATCACATTGTTCTTTTTTTATATATATATATATATATATATATATATATATATATATACATATACAGTACAGGCCAAAAGTTTGGACACACCTTCTCATTCAATGCGTTTCCTTTATTTTCATGACTATTTACATTGTAGATTCTCACTGAAGGCATCAAAACTATGAATGAACACATATGGAATTATGTACTTAACAAAAAAGTGTGAAATACCTGAAAACATGTTTTATATTTTAGATTCCTCAAAGTAGCCACCCTTTGCTTTTTTTGATAACTCTGCAAACCCTTGGTGTTCTCTCAATGAGCTTCATGAGGTAGTCACCTGAAATGGTTTTACCTTCACAGGTGTGCTTTGTCAGGGTTAATTAGTGGAATTTTTTCTCTTATTAATAAAAAAGCAAAGGGTGGCAACTTTGAAGAATCTAAAATATAAAACATGTTTTCAGTTATTTCACACTTTTTTGTTAAGTACATAATTCCATATGTGTTCATTCATAGTTTTGATGCCTTCAGTGAGAATCTACGATGTAAATAGTCATGAAAATAAAAAGGAAACTCATTGAATGAGAAGGTGTGTCCAAACTTTTGGCCTGTACTGTATATATATATATATATATATATATTTAAAAAGGTAGATAGATTTATTTTTTTATTTGATTAGGACAATGCACATCTCGAGGAATTCCTCATCGCCAGAGTGGTGGCCCAGGACCAGATTGATCTCATGAAGAGAGACAATGTGGGTAGCAAATGCATGTCATCCAACCTGGGCAAATATCAGTATGATAGATGCAGTGCAGGAAAGCGTCCTAGAATTCCAGAACAAACCTAGCTAGCTAACTGATAGCTCAAGTGCTCGTGTCTTTCAAACCTAATGTAAGAGTATGGAAGTAAGGTAGAATTGTATCTGTAACGCTTTCTGTCAATTGTAATCTTAATTTAATAGAATTGGGAAACATCCTGCTTAGTTATAAGTGTCATATAAATACGGGGACAGATAATAACGTCACTAGTTTCGAAAGTATCAAGACCATATGAGTTCTAGCAGCTAAGCTGGTCGGTGGGTGAAGATTTGGTGTTCTAGCTAGCAGCAAATCACCAAGTGAAATATGTATTTTCGCCCGTCATTTCAGACAGATTCTTGAGTCGTGCATGCATGTCATAGAACGTTAGCGTTTCCTCAGTCCTGCGATGCATAAATTGCAACCCCATTTACTTCTATCTCAATCATGGTCTTTCATGGTAGGTATGGCTCTGGCGCCACGCGTTTGTTGGACCATGGTGTGTTAACAAAGGAGAACTGTAGGTTCAGTTAACAGGTTAACAGGTTCAAGGGATTTCAATTCACGATCTGCGGTCCCAAGGCAAGGAGGGCGGGCTGGGGCTCAGGTAGTGGCTCATCTTAACAATTTGTGGTTGGGTACCTCAAACGAGATTCTGTCCACCGTTATGGAAAATTTAAGCAAAACATCAATACTTTAAGGGATTGGATCTGGCAGGTACTTAGCCCCATCATCGGGGCGATGATTTATGTTCTGGAGGGGGGTGAATGTAAGGTGCTGCAGCTACAGGTCACGCTACAGGTGTACGCTGTATGCTACGCTGCTGATGACGGCATAAGGAAGCGTCAAGCTTAGCTGGAGGGTAATGTTTGCTGGACGCTGATTGCCTGGCAGCGTGAGGCAGTCGCTTCCTCTCGGGCGCTTAGGCTTCATTAATGGTATGTGTGAATCCTATTATGTGCATACTGTTATTTAAACTGTTATGTGAATGCAGTTTGAGCATGAAATGTGTGAACGTTTGTTTGTACTGTGTTTATAGTGTGAAGGTGCGCGGACGTGGTGAGGCTCGTCTGAATATCTCTTATAGTAAATGATTCTAGACGCATCTTTGTCTATGGGTGTTATGGGTGTATATTGTTTGTTTCATGGTATTGGTTGTATCCTTAAATGTGTTATTCTTTTGTTGTATTAAGGGGGAGATGGAGCAGAGCGTTAAGACCCATGCCACTGTTTTGAGGTAGTTAACGTTGTTAACCTGTATCGCCATCAAAAGACAAACTAAAGTTGTGAAACTCTTGCCTGCTGTTAAAATAAATTCCTGCATACGCATCACAGGAACAAATAGCTTATGTGCATATTATCTGATGCCCTGACCAAAAACAAACGCTAAATTAGTGCTGTTTAATATGGGAATCTAAAAGAATGATCAATAAAATGGATTGTAAAGTAAAGATGAGTTTATGTGATTTTCAGAATGCCAATTTTTCACTCCTAGAACCACTTGGCTGTAGTTTGCTTTATGATCGAAATGAATGGCAGTCAAGTTTTTAACATTGTTATTAGGTGGTTTTCTAAACATATAGGTTGGCTTTGATTAACAGCCTAGACTTTTCCACAGCAGCCATTTTGACATGAAATGAAAGGTTAAGCACAGGTGTTACCTTAATGAGTGAGGCCTCTGGTTAAAATAAGTGTAGCTGAATCGGATACTTGATTAATGTCATGATTTTACACCGGTGCTTACCCATTGATTCCATGTTAAAGTGGCTGCCGTAAAAAAAGATCTATTGTGGTGTGGTCATTTAGTCATGACCATGAAATTACCTATTAGTTCACTTTTGGTTGGCATGGAATGTGAATATCTGACGAAGCATTAAACGAAACACACCAGTCACACTAATTAACTAGGCTAATGGTTCATGGCTACTGGTGTTTGTTGGTTGTACACTGTGTTGTTGTATGTATATGAGTTTCTTATGTTCCAAGTCATTTTTTTAACTCCTTCTCTCCTACATTTTTTGCTTGCAGATTGACAAGGAAGTGCTTACACTGATAACCGATGAACAACTTGCGCGATACATTACCAACCTACGGCGATCGACTAGCTGTTGTCTCTTTTTGTCATCAGCAGCGCGATACACCAAACAGAGAGGCTGTCTGACAGAGGATATACATATATATATATATATATATATATATATATATATATATATATATATATATATATATATATATATATATATGTATATTTATATAAATAAAAGAACAACGTGAGAATTTTATTATAGTCTTGTTCGCTTCATGCTGGTAAAATAAGGAACTGCAACCTAATTTCAGTGGCTAGACTCATTTACATCAAGTTCTCACACACATTGTTGGATTTGCGAGATCTTGCAAATAAAAGTCGAGATCTCGCAAAAGTGTTTGTCCCCAGGACATGTTTTTATTTTCTCTTCATTTTTCTTTTTTCTCTTCATTTATATTTTTTTGTTTCCTTCATGTCACCTTCGCCTCCGGGGCTCTGTACAAAACACCACATTTCCCATGTTTAAATCTTGGCTGTAGCAGGCATGTAGTAAAATGAAGAGCATTGTCAAAACGGGAAATTAGAATTTAGGAATGGGTGTAAATTGATAACTAATGGTAGAATTACTTGTAATAGCCTACTTGTAATTTACAATTTTCTGCTACAGACTCTCATTGCTTTACAGTACTGTGCCTCTGTTTCCTGTTGGGGTCCAGCATCACCCTGTAGGGGGTTTAATTCACAATAATGACCCACTCGCTCAATATTATCCCTTACATTTAAAATTGCTCCTCTCCCTTTCATGTATTATTACAACTATTTGCATTTTTCAGAGTGCTACATTCAAAGTGCTACATGAATTTCCCAGAGATGAAGCGACATGACTTTAGTCTGTGTTCTTCTTACTGGGGCGATGGGGTTTGGAGATGGTGAATAGTTCAACCACAGTGCAGCAGGTTCAACTGGCGGTGAATCCAACTTTATTTGGAAGAAGCGTGCACTCTTCTGCTATCTTTATATAATAGCCATGACTTGTGCAGCTTTAAAAATGCATTTCAAAAGGTGAGAAATCCACAGGTGTGTCTGTTCAAGAATAAAAAACCTCTTTGGGTGCATTAGGGGACTGCATAGAAGAACCCTTTCTGATTCCAGACACTTTCACTGGAGCACATTATGCCACGTCGGCAACTGATTTAAATCCCTTGAAGCTACACATTGACAAAGCCAAGGGCATTACTATCCATTGGGGCCCCACCCACTGCCAAACTATGACTATACTCTTCTCAATTCCAGCTCAGTTTATTAATTGGAGACTAAGTAGCACACCGTGCAGTGTGTCCCTATGCTAATGGTCTTGCTGTCTGGCCTGGGAGGGAAAAAACCTAAACTCTGTCAAATATAATGTTTTAATAAGGTTTGATCCTAAAGAGAGAGCCCCCGCCTCGATCATCCACAACCTTCTACTGTTTCTTATCGGGGCTGCTTCTTCGTGCAAGCGCGCTGCTGCAGAGCACTTAGCTCCACCCGGGACATGTCAGCGCTCAGTGTTTGACGACTGAGAGGCGAGGAAGATGAGGAGGAGAGGGTTGGAGGGTGGAGGCAAGGGGGGGGGGGGGGGGGGTTACACACAGGGCCTTGTTAATGGGTACACAATGTGCCGAGAGACAAGAAGCAGCACACTCCAGCAGGCAACGCTGTCATCACCGAGGGAGAGACAAGAGTGGGAGGGGGAGAAAGAGAGGGAGAAGGGTTATTATTCTCCCACTTTGTTTATCGGTTATCATCAGCGAGCATGCAGACACGCAAGGGCCAAAGCATTAGGCATACACACACAAACACACACACACACACACACACACACACGCAGACACACACTCAGTGGAATGCAGGCAGAAAAAAAGACGCACGTAGAATTACGGAAATGAGCAAGACACATTCACTTCCACATACACACGCGCAGCATGGTTAAGTGAATCTCCTAAATCACAAGGCACTATTCAATTCATTAGGGAGCTCTTAGCAGCTGTTCTTGTCTAACCACATCAAGGCGCAGATTTACCAAATGAATCTAACACTGAACACTTAGATAAGTCTGCTTTTCTAAGAGATGGGGGAATTCTCTCAATAATAGTCTGCCCAGAAATTGGTTTTAAACCCTAAGTCTTAAGTACCGTTAAGCTGGCAGTATAAAGAAAATGAAATCTACAGTATATCAAAGTATTCTTATAGGCAATATGGTGGGTGTGCAACCCCCAAAAAATGATTAGGCCGTGATTGCTGGAATCGGCTGATTCACCGCTCCTAATCGCGTCGTCGCCTGAAGTTGGTTGCAGTGATGTGATGTCATTAGTTGCACTTTTTACATGTGAGCTGCGGGTGCACGTTTCCAGTTTATGTGCTGTTTATTTGCGCTTCACGTCGGCTAGATGAACAAGATGTGATGCCAGGATGATTCAATTTCATTTTAAGGATAATTCTGGTTTATTGCAGTTGGGATCTCATTTCCTTAGCTTCAGTCTTCATTTCTTCCAGTCATGAGTTGCTGAGATCTGGGAATACAGCGACATCACTAGAAGAATCTTAGGGAGCTTTCACACCTATAGTTTGGTGGATTCGGTGCGATTCGGGGGGGGGAGTTCGGTTTGCTTTCACACTGCACTTTGTCAAACGCAGCAAACATTGTAAAGACACTGTCACATGATCAAAACGGTCGCTCGTTTATTGGACAGAATATCCGAAACTCGCCGACACCTCTGGTCTCAGAAATAATGGGTTTTCTGGAACTGCGTTCTAATATTTTAGAAGAAGGCGAACAATGTGAGCAGCTGACAGACAGCAAGTGAAGGACAAAGAGAGATGATGTCATACAGACAACCAGCGATGTGTGATCAGAACAGCTTATAGATCCAAAAGTTATCATCGCTTAAACCATATATATACTAAGTCCGTAAATTGTGTGCAAGGTTGAAATTGCAGGCTAGTAAATACTCTGTTTTTGGTTCACTTCCTGCATTTGGGTCGGATCGTGTTCTCACCTGAAGTGAACCCAACTCTAGTTCACGTGGAAGCGAACTGAGACGCCGTTTTCAAGGAGACCCAGAGTTCGTTTGTTTGATCCGAGGCAGAGTTTGGATGAGCTTTCACAACAGCCCAAAACCAACCGGACTATCTGACCAAAGGCTCCAGGGTTCATTTTAAACGGACCAAACGAGGCAGGTGTGAAAGCAACCTTAGGGCGTTTTCACACCTGTAGTTCGTTTGCTTTGGTCCAAATCCGTTGGTGAGTTTGTAAACTTGGAGCGATTTGCCCTTGGTTCGGTTTGGTTTGGTTTCACACCTGGATAAATCCAAGCGTACCAAAATGCGCCACTACAAATCACACAAGAATGTCCTCTCCTCTTATTGTTCAGATGTGTCTGGGGGCGGGAGCAAGAAATTAAATACAGAAAGAAGGTCCTGTGTTCTGGATGCAAAATTCCGAATCCCACTATGGCCATGCCAAGACCCACTTGGCGTCACCGTAGTGGTCGATTGGTTGGGGTTAGGCATTTGACCTTGAGTGGTTAAGGTTAGGATAGCCAATTGGTCAGGGGATAGGACCTGAACAAATCAGGTTACGTTACCTTGCGTAAGCATGGACGCCTAGCCAATAGTAGCTATTGAAGGGCGGGTCTTGGCGTGGCCATAGTAGGAAAAGAAATATTGCATTCTGGACTAGTGTATATTTCTTGTATCTCCATGGTCAAACCAGCTCATTTCATTTAAATAATCAGACATTGTTTCGCGAGAGACCTTACTATGTCTGCTCTGGTCACCAAGACTTCGCTCCGCTCTGACGGCGTCTGTCTCTAACTTTAGCGCCGGCTGGTTTGACCACGAATGAGGACGGCGAGCTTGACCGCAGTCCGTTTCTGTGATAGAAACACCGCAAGCTGCAACAGTTTGCTGCTCTGCTGCATCACAGATTGCTAAACACACCTGACTACAGGAGACATTAGCTCAGACTTGCGGAGTAGGCTATATATAGTTGGTGCGGTTCGAGTACGGATCACGTTCTCACCACAAACGAACCGCTCCAGAGTTCGATTGAAAGCGTACCGAGACCACCTCTTCAAGCACTTTTGGTGGGCACCCGAGTGCAAATGCCGTATTCTCACCTGTCCTGACGAACTGCACCAGCGGGACAAACGAACTCTAGTTCGATTCAACCGAACTAAACGAGGCTGGTGTGAAAGCGCCCTAAGTTGCTTTGAGTGATGTCATTGTGTTCACAGATCTCAGCAATCACAGGAATTTAGTACCTGATGACCAAAACTATTAAAAATAAAACCCAAGTTGTAATAATTTAGGATTATTATCATTATTATTTCAAATTGGTAAGAAATCAGTCCCCTATGATTCTACCAAAACAAGTTTAATATGTCCAGAAACCAGCTGTTATGTGCTTTGGCTTGAGTCACTGCATATAAATAAAATACACAATGAACCAAACTGTGTATTTGAAATACATTCCTCGGGTATTTACTATAAAATGATCACAGCAGCTTAATTATTTTGTGGCTGTTTATTGCTCTTTTTCCAAGGGATGGATTGCTTTTTAAACATGATGGATGGATGAGAAAAACATTTAATTAAAAGGGGTCACTCAGTTCAGGAGATCATTAAATCAGCTGCACATATTCACCTCCTCATCCATCCTTTTTATCTAATGCTAGAGAAGACTCCTTGGTTGAGGAAAGAAAGATGTCATCTACTTGTCTCTTTTGTTTTTTACTGTAAAAAATAAATAAATAAATAGAGGAACAGCGCCAAAGTACTGACAATAGAATTTTCCACCTGACAAAATGCTACCTCATTTTAAAGCAATTTTATTCCACTATAGCTCATCGCTGAGAGAGAAACTCAAATTGAGGCTCGAAATCATTTCCAGCCAGATGTATTATAACTGCAGCTGTAACTTTTAGCAAAGCCAGAGCGTGTGTTGTCTTTTATTCTGGATTACTCCTTCACCACCTTAGAAAGACAGACCTACAGTCGCAGACAGCCTTCGAGAACAAAATAATTGAGTATACTGGAACCATTCCTCTATGAATGTGTGGCTTGAGTCAGGTAAGGTAACTTTTAACAACCCCATAGAAAGTCAAGGAAGAAAATGTCTCCGAAAGCCAAAATGGCTGCAATTCTTGAGCATCTGAAATTCGGATTCCAAAGAAGAAATATTGCTAAACAGAAGCTGCTAATGTGACAGAATACATACTGAGGTGTACTGGGAGTCCCGACACCACATGAAAAGTGAAATGTCTTCTGAATTGGTTTCTGGGGTGGTTAGGATTCAGAGCACACAGTTTAAGAAAAAAGACTCTTAACTGCTGACTGGAGCTCACACAGTCCGATTACCTTAAGCAAAGGCTTTATGTTTCTATTCAGCTGTCAAAAACAATAAGCTTATAGACACCATGGTGGGCAGCTCGGGCTGGTGATGGAGAGGAGGAGAGGTCACAGACAGAGAGCGAGAGAGAGAGAGAGAGACTAAGAGAGACAGGGGAGGAAAAGGAGACTGGGGATACAGGGATAATACAGGGATACAAGTAGGGAAGTGTGTGTGTGTGTGTGTGTGTGTGTGTGTGTGTGTGTGTGTGTGTGTGTGTGTGTGTGTGTGTGTGTGTGTGCGTGTGCGTGTGCGTGTGTGCGTGTGTGGCAAACCAGTGAGTGAGCAAATGTTAGTGAGCGAGACAGACTGAGAGACATGCCTCCACCAATGCTGAGGGCAGCAGGTTTCCGGCAGATGCAGCGCTTTCGTGGGCGGAGGGGAGGAGAAGGGGAGGAGAAGGGGAGGAGAGAGTCGGAGGGATGGAGGATGAGGAGGAGGAAGAGAGAGGATTTGGCTGCGGTACCGGTGCCCAGCCATGTGGCCGCGGCAGGGTCGGGTCAGACCTGATCGGCTCGGGTCTTTGATGGAGGTGGACCTTGAGAGCTCGCTTGCCTTTAACTGACTCGGACTACTCGGTGAACACAGGCCGGACACATTCCCATGCTCGGTCCCCGGGGGCCACAGTCAGCGGTAGGCAGCCACACTGGCATCATCCTTAAACACACTTACTGCATGTGTGCACTGAAGTCTCTGTACTGGAGCTGGCACTACACCATGTGTCAAGATTTGTTAAAGGGTCAGTTCACCCATATTACAGAAAGACATATTTACTTCTAGCTGTATCAACTTAGCAAGTGTGCAACTACATTTCCATATTCTTATCCTAATTTGACCATATTCAACAACACCATATTTCTGTTTAATGCCTCTGCGTTCCGTTCCATTTGTGGGCAAGTTTCATCGCGAAAAATGTGATCCAAGAGTAAACAGAAGAATTTCCCACTCTGAAGTCCAGCTGTCTGAAAGTAGCATACAAAAACATACATTTAGCAGTGTCAATCACGGTATTATGAAACCCGAAAGAATTACCAAATATAAAAAAACAGCTGCCAACAACGTCAGCAGAGCAGCGCTGTACTGTGTCCGAAATAGCGGAGAAATTGTCTCTGTCTGTCTGTCTGTCTGTCTGTTTGTCCTTTGATTTTCTCGACCACCATTCATCTGATAGACTTCACACTTGGCAGGTCAGATTGCTGACGACCCCAGTAAGTGCAGCGTCGAGATCTACGGGACATTTATTAGTAGTGCGTTATGTCCACACTGTGTAGTGTATTGAGAGGTGACCCCTAACTGTAACATTGCCAAATGGCATGCTGGGTACAGCTCCGTCACTTGTACAGTACATTCAAGAAGAGTTCAGGAAAGAGAGACCGGAGATGTTACATTGTAGCAAACTTAAACATTTCAAGCATTCGCAATGTAATTTTTGGAAAGAAGGCTTTTGTTTCCAGTCCGGTCCAAAATAGCTAGCTGTTAGCAAATGACGTGTATACTTTAGCATCGCTAGGGGACACAACTATGTCATGGAATGTATTGCTCAGGACCCAAGAAAGAGCAGGGTCTGGAAGCCAAGCAACGGCCCATTCAGAACAGCCAAAAAAATGTCATGGCATTGTCCTGACTTAGATGGAAGGTAACCGATGTGACAAGTTATCTTAAATGATTGGTGCATGCCAATGAAGAGCAATCAGTTTGTAAGAGAGGTTCTTGCATAAGGTCCAGTGTCCTGGTTACTGTGGATTTATTAAGAGTAATTAGGATGAAGTGACCATTTTGTTTTTATGGCACTGTAAATCCTATAAAGTTCCCTATGCCCTATGGTGCCATGTCATTTAATCTATAAGAGTTTAATGGATCAAAACGTATTTTTCCTTAGTGTGACATCCTTGTGAGGACAAATTGAAGTGATAACATGGCAACAGCACACAGAAACAGGTGTCATACTATCCAGCTGTGAACGAATTCGGAAAGGGTAGTCGGGACCCAAGGCACTTGTGGTGATGAAGGTCACACGTCTGAGTGGTTCATGAAGGACACAGGAAAGTGATCCTGCCTTGAAAAGCCCCACTGGCATCACATTACTCACACACACACACACACACACACACACACACACACGTACACACACCATCAACACCACCACACAGAGCCATGTGATTTCTGGGAAATCTTCTCAAATTGCACATATGATCCATGCACCCCCCCCTTTGGGGAACATATATTAGAAGCAACACTTGCAGCAGGTGAAGGAAGCCTAGACGACTGCTAGGATTTAGTATTTCTGGAGACATTTGGAGCAAAGCATGTATTGACATGTTTGTTGAAGTTGTTTTGGTACTTGGACACCAAGTTTAGACACACCATAATTGTGGATTGATATTTTCTGTGCACACACCAATCATTAATCAAATTCTACTCCTCTGATCCTCTTTTAGCCATTCTGTCTTCTTGGAAAAACACAACACAATGTGGTCTTGATTGATTGCAGAAGTGCATCATTTAAATACACAAGGCTGTGTAGCGCAAACAACATTTCCGAATGCATTTTCATGTTCAGCCTCTCTTAAAGCGAGTCTGCTTAATGACTGCTTTTGTTGTTAGAAACTGACGCTTGTTTTTTTTTAAGCCTTCGCTTTGAGATAAGTGCTGAGCGGTATTGTGAAAGGGTTGGTCCCTGCATTCAAACATGACAGAAGCCTCTGAAAGCTAAGAGAAATTAAGCTTCACCAATCATCTTTGACTGTACTGTACAAGTCGATCAACCGGATGAACTGCAGCTTTTTTCTGTTCCTGCGGTATCTACCTTTCTTTAAAGCCCCCTACCTGTAAACAGTCGATCCATTTCATCTCTCCACTCTTTTAAAAATGCCCTGTCTTCTTATTACAGGACCAACTGTACCTGACCATAACACCTCTACAACAACAACAACATGCTAACACTGTAACCACCACTTCCAATATTATTACTGCTATCCAATTTAATTCTTGCGCTGCCTCGAACTTGAATACGATTGCCTGATCCTGATTTTTTTTCTCTCTCTCCTTCTTTTTCTGTCTTCGTTTGCTTTTGTGGCTGTTGTTGTTATGTTAGCTGTTGTGTCTACTTGTGAATGTACTGTACGTTTATGTCACCAAGGACCCCCCCTCGAAAACGAGACGCTACATCTCAAGGGGTTATTCCTAATACAGAATTTCCATATATTGTCACATGGATATCTATGGATAGTAATTTGCAGTATGTCATGGTGAAAGGGCTTTTATCTAGGGTCTTCTACACAGCTGGAAAATAGGACACATGCCTTCAGAGAATACTCTGAAAATGAATCTGTGCCTTTTAAAAGACAAATTCAAAGCTATTTTTCTTTCAGTTATGAACTGATGGTGACAACTTTACACCAAAGGTGAGCAGTGATGATAAACATATATTTGACATATTTATTTGACTGTACACTACATTAGTAAAGTGCGTGAGAATTTTTTTTGTAGTTTTGAGCCCTGTATATGTCTATGTACCAGCTGTATAGTTGCTGGTTAGGTTAATACTTTACAAGCAAAATATAGCTCAAGCTTATACATTAAACATGATACAGTACACCGCTGTAGAAGAAACCACCCCGCAGCATGGAGTAATTAGAGCTAGTGCTACCTGGAACACTTTCAACATTATTATTGTAGAAGAAAATGAAGTAGCTAACAGTTATCTTATCCTAATATTCTCCTTCCTGTTCGCTGATTAAGTTCCTACTATTTAACCTGATCAACTAACTTGTAGCGTCTCCTGATTAAATTAAGTCTGTCTGCCTTTTCTCTAGCTTAGTGTTAAGAGGAAGCATTGCATTTCATTGTAAGACCTTTTGTTTAGAGCTCAGGTTAACTCCACTTTTGATTAGTTGGAGCAGACAGTATCGGGTCTATGCAAATCTGCCCAGACAGTCTCGTGTGTTGAATGTCTTCTCAGCTTTTCTTTATTCTGTTGTTTCTTGTAAACCTGTGCAAAGACTCTGGTCAGTAACTCTGCAGGTCAGAGAGAATTCTCCAGCTTCTTGTGAACTTCTGACTCCACTGCACAGTGAGCCATGCCATTGAATTGGACTTGAGAAAACCTTTTCTTCCACATTATTCTGCACAGTATTGGAAGCACTTTTACTTCGCAACTTTCTATCTGAAGAGAGTTTAAAGGCAAATACATATATATATATATATATATATATATATATATATATATATATATATATATATATATATACTGTATATATATATATAGCCTACTTTTACTGGAGGTTTTGAACGCAGGACTTTAAATTGAATGTGTGTTCATATAGTTATGCTGCTCATTTTAGACAGGTACGCTGACGTTGCTGTATACTATCGAGATTTGAAACCTGTAGCACTCGATGTGCCCTTGTCTCGGAGGTGAATTCGGGGAACAGAAGAAGGAGGATTCAAATGCAGACAGTCGAGGCAGACAAGGACATCTCACTGAGCAGATGGGCGGGACGGTAGCATAACTGCAGGGCTGAAATAATACAATAAGGAGTAACACATCCTGTTGGAGTGTGTGGCATGTGTAGACTTTTCATGTTTCCCCTCACAATGCAGTAAAGTGCAAAGTCTCAGCCACGTTTCCCCTCAAGGGGAGGTATTTCAAGGATTTGTGATAATTGAGCCTCTACTGTATGTTTAATGTGACTGCAGCTTTTTCACCTATTCTTCAAAACAAAAACCACAAAACACTGCAGGGCTGATGACAGGGCTGTTTCTAGCTTTTGGCAGGCCCTATGCAAGATGCTGTTTGGGGGCCCCCTATTTTGTCAAACTACAATGGGGGAGAAAAACCTTTAAGGTGATCCGTGGAGATGCATCAATTGGTTACACTTTAGGTGGAAAACAGGCTACACCCAAGAAATTTAAATTTAAAAAAAAAAAGTTAACAATGAGGCTCCTCTACGTCAATAAAGGCAACAGATGCAGGATTTTCAGGTTTATTTTAAAATGTTTAAAACAAAGAAGGCTACTTGCTAGTGAATATACAAATAAAGACAGGTAATTTTATTTTTCCCTAAATATATTGAGGCAGAACGGGCTGAACTTGCAGCTTGGGGGGCCCTTATGCATCTGCGTAGTCCACCTATAGGAAGAAACGGCTCTGGCTGATGAGTACAGTGGGACAGGTGTGTAGGTGGGTGGGGCAGTTAGGTGACGGGGAAAGGAGGGAAAGTCCGAGGGTGGATGGATGGAAAATGGCGAGGCCTGGGGCCCGAGAGGACGGACCGAGAGATAGACACTCTTGAGTGTTCAGCATGCTTACTGCAGTCATTGACATGCAAAGCAAAAGTAGCAGTAGAAGTACAGGGCAGTTGTTAGCAGAAGTAGAGACTACAGATGAAAAAACTGCACATGTTAAATAAATCAATAAAATAATACTGGTTGTAGCAATGAGCGTAGGAGTGTGGAACAGGAGCCACTGGACTGTGCACAGTGCAAATAAGGAAAACTGCCTCATCAGTTCAAATAAAAGGTTTTCCTGAGCTAGTAATTCAAAACTACTGCTATTATTATCATACAATTACCATCATGTCATTTAACGTATTACTGAATTGTCTGAGATGTATTAGGATAACAGCCACAAAGGTGTTTTATCCTATTTTGCTGATTAAACATTACACAGTTGCATCTCCCTCAATCGTCCATTTCATGTGTTATAGTGGCACAGTAGAATGGATATTTAACTGTTTGCTTGAGGTCATTTGACTAGTTAAAAAATAAATAAAATTGGCACTCAGCACAGTGCATGACCATACAGAAGGAGTTCTAGTGCGTTGCATTTACCTCGGAACTCGAAAGCCGAAGCTGGGAATGACGTCACACCCGAGTTGAATGCGTTCCATTTACAAGTCGAACTTTCATTGTTTTCATTAGCTCTAGCCAGGTTAGCCATTGTTAGCAATACCAGTTTATAGCAACGCATTACGCCGTTGTTTGTGCATACCAACAGCGTAACAACACGTCCACAGATAGAATGCGGACAGCGCTGTGTCTAGACAGATTTAGAGAGACAGCTTTAGTGAGACAAAATGAACACAGAAGTGCTTATAACTGTATGTGACTACTTCTATCACAACTGTTGATGCACAGAGCAGCCATGTTGGATTTTTAGCTCGGGGTACTCGGGGGTTGCCCGAGTTCCGAGCTCGGAAATCGGAGGTCAGTGGGGCGTTTATCCGACTTTGACCTCGTAAAATTAGTTCCGAGTACAAATGGAACGCACTATCAGCCCACTACAACAGTCACAGTTCTTTGCAGTGGCAACGGTGCACATAAAAATGGCCGCTGCTCTAACTATCTTGCTATGTTGATTTGAATGGGAAAGTCTCATTCCATTTTTATGGGCGCAACTTCCACCTTCACGATCCCATTAACATATGGCGCTTAGTGATCCCAACAAGCACTGCTTCCTACTCCTCCTCAAATTATTATATTTTTTTTTTTACCAAAGATGGTTTCTGTCATTTAAGGTAGTTCTGATCACACTGATGTTTGTTCAAGTGGTCATTTTCTTCTGATACATTTTTTTCTTATTAGTTATTGCTATGCCATGAAAACGAGGTGAAACGTCATGATTGGCAGCTGTGACCTGTCACCTTGGGAAACTCGAGCCAGAATGTGTTACACAATAAAAAGAAATACAATAAAACCCTTTTCTGCATTTATAGTTTTACTGCCATATGCTGTTTAACTGTATAAAAAAATCTTCGGGCTGTTCACCAGAGGAAGATGGATTTTTGTTTGATGAAGACAGTGGAATTTCACTATGCACTATAGCATGTCCCATAAGAATACCACAGGTCTCTAGTTCTCATGTCTTATTCATGCTATGTCTTTGTCTTCAGACAGTCTCTGTTGGATCAGCTAGCTGGGTGGATTTTCACCCAAGTTGCACTACATGCACATGGTAAATGGTTTGCAATTTGCAACAAAAAAAAGCCCTTTGACAGTAAAGGTAACAAAAAGGGAAAATGGATATCAAAATGCTTCTCTTGCTGAGTATATCCAACAGAGCTGAGAGATCCATGTTTTTTAAAGTCTGTTTCTAGCAAACACTTTTTCCTACTGCAAACCTTTTCCTGCTTATCTCCTGGGTCTATATATAGAGGTAGAGAAGGCGAGAGAGAAAGAGAAACATCTCACGCTGGCATGTTGTCAAATCATCTTTTTTGTACTGATGTCTCCAACTATGGCTGAGTGACATGTAGTGTAGCAAATAGCGAAAGGTGTTGAAGCTTATATCAGCACAGACAGCCGTTAATGAGCTTTTTATCATCTATTTATGTGATTTCTGTGAGGGAGAAGATGAAAGTGAAGATATCTCTGAGAAAAGGCTTCCCAGACACCTATGTTTTTTTTTTGAAACACCTGATCAGCTTTGATCCCGTTCTTTTTTTACTTACTTCATTTGTAGAAACACTAAATACATACAATCCGTCACTTTAAAATGTCCTTTGTAAAATACGTCAGTGGCCTGGTGACAGTTCTCATTAATATTCAACAAGCTAAGCTGGTTGACTCTGATTGGCTAACAGCTAGCCGATGAGAGCCTGGCTATCAGCATCCTTTACCCAGCGCAACTGGGCGAGTTCATGAATAGTAATGAGCTCAGGCAACACCACGTCAGACTGACCAGCTGTTGTGATTGGCCTGATTTCTCCGCTTATTTCTTTTCAGTGGCTAGAGCTGACCGAGGAGGCAGCAGTTCATTTTCACAACAGTTGCGTTTGGCAGGGCACCTTTAAGGTGGAAAAGTCTCATCACATCTTTTAGTCCAGGATAATCATATTTACCTATTCTAAATCCAATTAAAACATTATTTGGATGTTAGAAACTAATTTGAATCATATCAGTTTAAAGGAACACACCGACTTATTGGGACTTTAGCTTATTCACTGTAACCCCTAGAGTTAGACAAGTCCATACATACCCTTCTCATCTCCGTGCGTGCTGTAATGCTGTCTGACGGCTCAAGCATTAGCTTAGCCTAGCACAGATCCTGCAGGTAACTGGTTCCAACTAGCCTACTGCTCCAAATTGTGACAAAAGTGACAAAATAACGCCAACATGTTCCTATTTACATGTTGTGATTTGTAGAGTCACAGCGTGTACAAAAAACAACGTAACATGAGACATCATACAGGCTTGCTGCGAGCATATCACTCCGCCAAAGTACTATATTCTTCCGCCTAAGAATATAGTTCCTGGTTTGTTTAGGGATAGAAGGTGGCTGTGTCTCATGTTACGTTGTTTTTTGTACACGCTGTGACTCTATAAATCACAACATGTAAATAGGAACATGTTGGCGTGATTTTGTCACTTATTCGGAGCAGTAGGATTACTGGAACCATTCACCTGCAAGATCTGTGCTGGCCTGATGCCGCTGGAGCCGTCAGACAGCATTACAGCACACACGGAGATGAGAAGGGTATGTATCGACTTGTCTAACTCTGGGGGTTACGGTGAATAAGCTAAAGTCCCAATAAGTCGGCGTGTTCCTTTAAAGCTAGCTTAACTTTCATATTTGAGATGACTGTCTGATACTTGATTGTTGGTTAATGTCCAGTATATCGATTTGACTCTGGCAAGTAACGTTCACAACCCCTCCAACAGAAACCTGGACGATTTCCTGTCGACAACCAGCATCAATCAGCACATTAGTGGACGCCACAGAGCTTGGAGATGAATGATCTTTCAGAGGGACAGTGTAGGGTGTCCTCTACCCTCCCTTCTCCTCCGTCCCCATCCTTACCCCCTGGGGATGTGTAGGAAGTGCTGTAGGGGTTGAGGTGGGAGTGATGAGACACACACACACACACACACACACACACACACACACACACACACCACAGGCCTCAATGATTAAGGGTCCAGATCAAGTGGCCATGAGTGTCAGCTTCTACAGCACACACACCTTGCAACCGCTCTGGTCTGGTGGAGTGTGAACCGTCCCCACCTGCCTCAGTCGGAGGGCTGTGGGGTGGGGGGGGGGGGTGGGGATGTGGTGCATATAGCCCGTCATCCCCCACTGATGGATGTGGGACATTACGGCTCTTGGGGACAGGTGCCACTGACGATTAAAGGCCCCAGCCAGTGGCATGGAAAGAATGGAAGTGGAAAGAGGCGAGAAGAAGGAAAGGGAAACTGTTGCCGCAGAACGAGTAAACACAAACACTGCAGGGAAAGCAGACGTGAAACGAGTGGCGAGGTGGAGCCGAAGGTGGGGGCGCAGCAGGTAGAGGAGAGACAGACAGATGGCGGGAGGGAGCACTTTTTTTCCTCTGCGTTTCGATTTGAAGTGCGATACAACACCCAAGCAGTGATCACACACGCTAACATTTCTCCTAACAGGTTAACATTTCTCTTTTAGCCCTGCGTTTTCACCACAGCAGACACTCTCCTCTCTTTCTGTCTGTCTGCCAGACTCCTGCCGCTGCCTGGCCACTCTCCTCTGGGCTGTGTTGATGACCTTTGTGTCCTAATCCTGTCAGCGAGCTATGGTGACAAATATTACCTCTCCTGCCTCAGGGGCACTTGTCTGCCATTGGCGCTCCCCCCTCCCTGTCCGGTCACGGCATCATTGTTGTGCTACTTTGTAATTGGTTCACACTGTTTGGGACTCACTCATTTCCACTCAAGTGTCCATGGCCTCACCTGTGCACCTGCAAAGCTCCCATTTGCAGGTAAATACATCATGAGTTTTGTATGTTTAATTTCTATCTCCCTCATCAGTGCAAACATAAGAACCTGGAGATTTATCTGACATGTGGCTAACTAAGTACCAAATTAGGCAGCCGTTGTCCTATCACGTCGCACGTGGGAACCTCCGTTCATAGATAATGATCGCACGACTGAAATGAACCCCCTGTGGGGTTCAAATGTGACGAAAAATAATCTGCGTGCTGCAGCTCGTTTCTATTATCGTCGCTTCCATGGAGAGTGGGGAAAGAGGCATTGTTGAGAAGAAGACGTGCGAGTGAAAGACAGAAGATAGGACGGAGAAAGCAGCACTCCACTGGGAACGGGACACTCTTTGTTAACGCCAACTTCACCAGACTGATTGTGGAATTGAATCTCTACAGGACCGAGGCAAGTAATAATAGGCCCTGGCTGAGAGGATGGAGCTATACTTTAGGTTTCAACTAAGTGAAATGTACTGCCATCAGCAGAAAAACAGCACAGGAGTAGGACCAATGTCTATCCCCGCAACACCAGTGATTATCGGGAAATTGCCTCGACTTTCAGCTATAATTTGCTTTGTAATGAGTGAAAATAGCTGGGGATGCGTCCTACCAGATTGCTATGTTATCAAAAATTGCGCTCGTGAAAAACAATGTTTTCACATTTGCAAACAGCAGGGGAACCACTTCATCAAACCAACCGCCCTTCCAATTTCAGCCGTAGCTCCTCTTCTGATCCATCCGGGTGTTTTTCCTCAGTCATTTTTTCTTTTTCTTTTTTTCCAGCAAGACCAAATCCGTCAGTGTTTACTCTTATAATGTTTAATGTTTGCTCATCTACTTACCCATAATCCCTCAGCACACATTCCCTCTCCTCCTTGGCCTCTATATTAAGGTTCTGTCGCCATTGACAGATTAACTCCTCTGAACTTTTGAAGGATGATACAGAGCTAAAACATACAACTGAACTACGGCTGGCTGTCATACCCACCACAATGTCTCTTTGGGGTGTGTGTGTGTGTGTGTGTGTGTGTGTGTGTGTGTGTGTGTGTGTGTGTGTGTGTGTGTGTGTGTCCTCTTAAATGAATAAGAAGCTTTGATTAGGACTTTAAAAACACACTTACCAGTAACAACAGCTGTTTTTCTACAAAGTCATATAGCTTCTTGCCGACTTTTTGAACTCGCAAACCAATAAGTCACATTGTAGAATAAAACACGTGTTCTTCTTCAAGTGCTGTGACAATCTAAGCGGACGCTTCCACCAAGCAGACTAACTGATGATGTGCTTTTAAAGTACTTCCAAACAAACTAGCGTAAACAAAAACTTTTTTTTTTATGGTTGCTCTCTTAAAAACCTATGTATCCCACCTAATTATAATGAAAGGAGTGTTCCTTCTCAGTTAGTTTACGTCTGATAGGTTGTCATGTGGGTTTCTGCCTCCTCTTGAAAGTGTCCCTTTATCATTGAATCCGCACAGATACTGCTCTGAGCCTCTTGCCAGCTTATCTCCGTTAGACCGTTAATTAGCAGCAAGTGTAGCAATTACACTCAAATATCCTGAGCAACAAAGACACAAAAGATGGCCCCCATACCTACCCCCACTCCGCCTTACCCTGGCCTTAAAACTAGCTCCCTCAAATGACGGGAAGGAGAAAGAAAATGAGGAAGGGAGATTTTTTAACACAAAGACAGAACTTGGATAAGACTCTGCTGTCACTTTTAATTGGTTTGTCTCTCCTGAGAGGAGCCCCAAATCTGGAAGGTTTTACATTGTGAGCCTCCGTCTGTGTATATATATATATATATATATATATATATATATATATATATATATATATATATATGCATGTACGTTTGCAAGTATGTGCAAATCCATGAGTGCACTTTGCATACATTTGACACCTTAGTTATTGAGTAACCAGCTGAAATTGGCATGAGATTGACACTGGCGTTGTCTTTAGTGGCGATAGCCTCACACTGAACTCAGCTCAGCCAGTAGGTGTGGGACTGCTGGATAAAACCTTTGTTTTTTACTATTATAAATTGGCTTTGTGTGAGAAAGCTCAGTTACACAGGCTCTCTATGTTCCTTTTCTATGACATTTTATGTATCTACAACATGGCGAACTTGAGGACAAAGTGGAATGTGTTTGTTCCTTCCAGACTGACCTTTGACCTACAATCACCTTTGTCCTGGTTGTCTGGTGAAGTGACAGGTAGCAGTGGTTGTTAGGGTTCTTTTCTTTCCTCTATTCTATTACTGACTGCTATTGTAGGGTTTTATTTGTGTGTTTTTTTTTTTCATTTCAATTTACAGAAGTATGCTTATACAGTAGGTATTCTATTTATTGATTACATTCCCTTTTTTAATATCTACATACGTTAACTTTCAAAATCGAGTCATGTTATTTAACTACTTTCATTTTGTTATTATCCGTAGTTTCTCATGTGTCAGGTTTGTTTAGTTTTCTTTGTTTCTATGCAAAAAGGAAACTGGTTCGTATCCATAACTCGGAATGTAAATATCAATTGTATGTCCCTGCAAAACTTAATAAAGTGATTAAAAAGCACATTTGTTCCCTTTCCTTTGCCACTACATTTTCTCAACCGTAGAACATCCATATTCCTACAGTCTCCCTCTGCAAAGTTCTTCTTCTGTACACTCTGGCTCATAAAGGTTTCATTTCGTCACCGCTATCATTATCAATCATTTTTAATTTCTTGTATTCGTTGTGTCTTCCACAGTGCGCGGTGTTGATTATTCTAAAGTCCCAAAATTCGTGTGGGGAATTTACAGGTTTTGATATTGAATGTAGCCAATTAACGATCCTCACAAGTACAGTAGGACCGTAGCTGTATGCAAACTGTGTGGATCACACTCCACTGCGTATGTCAGTATTTCAGAAGCCACCTGTGTGTTAGCTCCCCCCATACGCAATCGGCTGCTCTATGAACAGCTGAGTAGACGGCAACCAGGAACCTGGCAACCATCTGGCGCCACTGGGGGATCCAGGTTCTCCTCTACAGCATTCATCCTGAACAGCAGAACTCGAGGGGAAAGTAGAAGCGCAAATTAGGATGTAGCACCTAATCCTAAAGGTCCTTGCAATGTTCCAGAATTACTTTTAATTGCAGAGGGAGTCTGTAATGTACATCAGACAACATCTGTGGCAGTGGAATGTTTGAAAAAAAAATGTAATATCGTGCCAAAGTACAGTAAACATCTGGCTTCTTATGGCAGCATTCAATATATCAATTGTATAAAGCTAACACAGTGTATTTTGCAAATAAGTGCTTTCTTGTGAACTTTTTTTGTAATATTATTAATGTACGCTGCTGTGCCTACCTGGCACCAGTGAAGCCCTGAGTGTTGGTCTTAATGTTTTTTGATTTGACCCCCCCCCCACCTCACCCAACCCGCCTGGAGTTGTTGAAGGTTCTGGTAAACTTTTAAATGTAATGCAAGGTCACCGCTGTCTGACCATGAGAAAATTGAATCTTCAATGCCTGGCAATCAGTAATGGTGTGATAATGATGTGTGATAATGATGCTTACAAATCAAAAAGCTTATGGTTGTAATAAAAGTGTGCAGTGGTTAAAAATCTCCATTTGGACGGAGAGTGGACGGACTAACTGTCACTTGGCAGAGTAAAGTTTTCAACTGGGACACATCACCATGTTCCAGCTGAATGCACACATGTTGTTCTCTTGCGATGCATTCATGAGCCGCAGGAACCTTTAAAAGTTGACACCCTATGCTGATAAGCAGCACCTTTTTAATGCAAGAGCTATCAGAGATACAGCCTCCTTTTGGCATCGTCTATGTTTTAAACCCATGGCTTTAAAAAGGGAAAGAAAACTGCACAACCTTTGTGAACCCCATAATGGTTGTCATCATCTCAACAAATGCACCAAATAAAACTGCCTAATAATACATAGCTAATACAATTTAGCCACCAACAGCAGTCTGACCTGTTCATTTCCTCTCAGAGAGATGTTTCTCGACAGAAAGCCAGTGATTTAATCTTATGTTTCCTTAATGACTGTAATCATGACCTTTTGTTTATCCAACAGCTCTCATCTTCCCTTACAGTGCTCTCCAGCCTCTTGTCTGCACATTCATTTGCTCTTAAGAGAATCAAAACTTATTTTACCTAAAGGCCACACCATTTGTGAAGATAGCAGATGGGGGTGTTTTTTGACCATGCACAACAAAAAAAAAAACAGAATTAAATTCCCCTTTCAGTACCATGGCTATAGTTCCACTTTGCACTTCAATATCCAATATAAAATAATGAAATAGCACAACGTGGTGTCAACATAAACCACAGCACTTTCCAGCCCGGAGAGAGGAGTTCACTTCACGGCGAAAACAAAAGACTTTCACCCAGGAAACGCTCATTCGTTCCTCGGGAGTGTTTTAATCCACATCTGATCTTTTTCCCAAACCTAACGAGTCGTTTTGGTGCCTAAAGTTAAACTGTAATCGCCACTTGACACTCACTTTATGAGGCTTAACTCCACTACCACGGCCCCTGAAAGGACCGTCATCTGGCGGTGCCCGTACCCGGCTCACAGTCACCTGTTGGCGGCTAAACTGCCGCTGGTAGCCGGGGTCCCGATAAAAACCCGAGTTGCTGCTCGGATTTTATCATTCTATGGCACTATAGACTGTTCACGTTACGGCGCTTGACTTATTTTAGGTATTTAATTAATATGGTCTAGGCTATTGGTGAAGTAGATAATCACTTTGAGGGGCGGATACCATTTAGTCCCCACTGGGGATATCATCCCACCCCTGGCCAATCGCACCCTGCATATACTGTACCTTCTGCAGACCGGGAACGCAAGAGAGAGAGAAAGAGAGATGTGACATTACCATCTTCGCCACTAATGAAACCCAAATGCTGGGAATGAGGTACAGATGTCCACGACTGAGTTCAAAAGCTCACATCTCTAAAATGCTGTTCTAGATTGAAAAGAGATCTTCTCAGCAGCGGCGGTGAGAGATAACCACTGTATTTTGGGGAACACTACAGCCAGGGAGGCACGCAAAGCAAAGAGAGAGGGCAGTGAGAAAAGGAACCAGATTGTCACATCCATTTGTAACTCCCGCTGTGATGTCAGGACGCTGGCGGGGGGGCTCAGCAACGGTGCACAGTGACGTTGATGGATGCAGGTGAGCGCCCTGACTTTCTCCCCAAATACTCATCTGTGAAGATCTGTCTGTTGTCGTTCCTTTATGAACCCATAGCTGAAAGATGGAGACAGAGAAAGATGAGAAATTGGGCCGCAGGATGGATGAGGGTGACAAAGATAAGAATAAAGGTGAGAGTGGAGTGAAGAGTAAAGTAGCAGAGAGTGTGAGAAAGGAGGGGGGACGGAGAAGCGTGTGCATTATAAAGAAAGTCAGACAGATAAAGAAAGGGAACTATAAAGTTTGCGTTTCTTTCTGCCTGGACTTGAACTTTTTCCCCCTCAATTCTGTTTAAATATTTAAGCTTTGTAATTAAAAGCTGACAGAGTGGGACACCACGGGGGGCTCTGGCTTTATTGACCGAGGAGTGACAAAGTATCACTCGCTGCGACTTGCAGTCTGCATCGACAGGGGAGGGCTTGGGGGGTCTTGAGGCAAGAGCGTCTGGATGTGGAGACGTTTTCATCTGTCCATCCCAGCGAGAGCTCCGCCGGCCTCCCGGGGCGCACCGACGTATTTGAGGCTAGAGCCCACCACGGCAGATACGTATTTCTGAGCATTTATGTATTGCTCGATTTGGTTTTTTTCCTCCACATGGGAGTGAACTCTTGCTGAGAGATGACTGGCAGACAAGAAAGAGGAGGAACAAGTTTTTTTAGTACACTATAGTAGCGTGTAGTGCAGTGGAAAACCCTTGACAGTACAGACACAATTTTGCTTTGGAAACACACAGGGAAGTGATTCACCTTGTTTGGCCCCCTGTATGGTGTCTGAATGCCAAAGTGGTTTCTCATTGTCTCTCAAGTGTGTCAGCACTGAAGGCACACATGAAAAAGCCTGTACTGTCACTGTCGTTGCTAAATGCACATTTGCAAAAAACACTTATTTCCTTAATGCCAGCCAGATGGTGGCGTGTGAGGGGTCGGCGCACTTACCAGCCCCAAACAAGAAGCACAATTATCAATACAGTACTGGTGCTCCGGTATAGAATGATCCAGCAACACCTCTGCACGATCAACAAAAGAAGCTACTGATAGAAGTGTTCCACTGATAGAACCGTCTGCTCACTCTCAGCCGTCCTCAGCTGTGGCTTGTGAAGTTGTGAAACAGACAGGAATATTGTATTTGGCCCTCACCTTCATTAATCATACGTGCCTTTGAGTAAATTCACAGATCCACAGATTTAATAAGAGCCCAGGCAGCCTATGTGCCTCCCATACACCAACGTAAGGGAGATCATTATGGGAATTCTCAGAGGGAGGTGAACTTTAATAACTGCTCAAAATAAATCAAGAGGCAGTATGAAAATCGACAGGCGTTTCTCCCCGACTTCAGGTAGAGTGTTGAATTGAAGCAACACCAAGCATCAAAACATCTCAAGTAATATTGCTTTTTGAGGGAGATTCAGATTATGCAGGTTATAATATTATGTGCCACGGCTTTTGGGCAATCATGTCGCGCTGCTATTGCAATAAATCACAGTTTATGGTAATGACTCAGGAGAAAATCATTGACACCTATGCATCCGGAACAGGATGTGCGACGTTCATGCATATTCAGCGCGGATCCCTCAGTTTGTAACGCACTTTGATAGTCATAGAACTCCGGAGCGACATGTGCGATTATGAGGGAGGATGTACATCTGAGACAGGCGATAAGAAAACAGATGACCTTTGTGAACAAATCCCAGATGACCTAAGTGCGTGAATGCAAATGTGAGCAATGACTGATACACTTTCCAAGGGCCGCTCAGCCACGGATGGTGAGTATCTTAGCCTGCAGGATTTCACTGATACATGTTCAGTACATGCCTCGCGAGGTTTAACTTGTAAATAGTGGGATGAATACACTATTGCCGTTAACGGCAGATGTTTAATTCCAAAAATAGATGTTTTCTATCATCGTTGTGTGAGCAGAGAATCATACTTTCAAATAAATTACTGTTTACTGTGGTGGCTACAGTTTAGGTTCACGAAAGATATAAATCAGTGCTGGAGTTAAAATAAGTCATTGTCTGATTTACATTTAACTACAGATTACGCTCGCTTTGCAGCGCTGCAAAGGAAGGTCTGGCTAGTCCACACGGGATGGGAGAACGCAGCTTTCATTAGTTTCATTTAGTTTTCTTGAACTTCCTGAGCTCCATATTTTATTCCCTGTTTCAGCAAACACTTTGTTAATAAGGGCCAACAGTCTTTTACTCTGTACTGCTCGTCTACCAGCTTCTTAAACTTTCCCTTTAAAGTTTTCCGTTGCCAAGCCACCACCTCTGCCCTTGATATGGGGTGGCGGCACTACAGTCCTCCATGCTGCCTGCATATTCAAGATTCAAAAGTTGAATTGGTCACATGTACATGCGTATGAAATGCAAGGTGGCACACTCCTGAGGCTAAAGTGCTAAAAATGCTAGTGCAATAAAAAAAAAAAAAAACATAAAAAAAAATAAAAAATAAAATATATATATAATTAGAATACTAGTAATGTTTGTAATGCGTATTTGTAATATAAGTGTATACTGGCCAATGTGGTGGGTTGTGCAATTTCTCAGTATGTAGGAATGGAAAAATGTTCATATGAGCGTCTTTGGGACATCCACGGTGGATTCCAGTTGCAAACCATTGTTGCATTTCATACCTCTTTCTCTCTCTCTCCCCCTGTTTCTTAATGATAATCGTAGAATAAATCATCTTTAAAAACAGAGAATGAGAAAGAAGCAGAAGTGCTTTCATGATAAATTCATTGTGACCTAAAGTGGCTAGTTAGCTTTTTTTTTTACGAATAACACAAGAAAGTGCATGTCCAATTTGTGCATTTTATTATCTGCCTTTCAGACTTTATACTTAGCTCACTACCTGTAGTCAGTTTGAGTACGTATGAGGGGTATTTATAAGTACCGTGGATACAAACGGATTCATTTCAGGGCTGTAAAAACTTCAAAATCATGAAGATGTGACCTGTTTTAATTATGTGTATACTGCTCTGATCATCTTTCTGCTGCTCTGAGTTGTTATGTGTTTTTTTTGCTGCACTGAATACAGATATAAACTGGAAATTTATGGAGTTATATTCCTATCTTTATTCAAGAGCGCATTCTTTCAATTTGAGAGCATTTTTCACTGATATTACGTTCAGATTTTGTAATAATTTCCCTCAAAACCTTGCTCTCACACTCAAATGGTCATGCTCGCGCTTGGATTTTCTCTGCTTGTGCTCAAACTTTGTGCTCGGACTCAGATATGTTGTTCTGTGGACAGATTTCCTGCTCTCAGCTTTGAACCTTCTCCTCGCACTCAGCCTGATTCTGCGCGCTTGCAAATCTGCTGCTCTCGGATCTCTCCTGCGCGCTTGGATTTTTCTGTGTTACAACACTATCAAAATTCCACAACCAATAGAATGCCAGGTGTAGTGTTGACCAATGAAATGATCCCTGCCCCGTTGAGGGTGCGTTCGTTTTATGTGAGAACATCCGTTGCGGCCGGCTCCTCTGTAACCATGGGTCTGTAACCCAAGTTTATTTAACCCCGCCGTCCATCTCTTTATTATTAGTATATGTCAATAATGTGCACAGAATGGTCGACGGTCTTTCACCTGCCCCCATCAGGAAACGGGAGAAAGCTTTGAAGTGGGACATATCAAGTTACTTGGCTACACAACTATGAGGGTGAGTAACATAAATTAAGTACATAGCATATGGCGCTAGCCTAGCTTGATGTCTGTAAACAAATAGCTTTTCTTTAAATCAGTAGTTTAGCTAGCTAGATTGAACGACATATGACGGACAGTATGTGTGTATTTACCATTGGTATTTAATGACCCCACTTTGTAAATTTTCCTCGTTTGGTTAACCATGTTCCTGGGGATTTGGCTAATTTCAGACATGTTAGAGGCAATTGTAAAACCTAAACTGTAATATAACTGAAAAACAAAAGAAATTGGATTGTTTTTATCAGTTTTTACATCACTGTTGCATGATTTTCAGATATTCTAAATTCTTATAACATTATTTTAACAATAACATTCATATATATATATATATATATATATATATATATATATATATATATATATATATATATGTAAGTAGTTGTAATATATATAATAAAGTAAACAAACCAAGTACGTTGGCAAGTCTGATAATAATTTAATTGTAAAATCATGTTACATACACTTATCATTTCTTTCTTGCTTAAATTCACAGGGTGCACAACAAGGCCCAGGAGAGACAATTACTGTGATGTCCACAAATCCAAAGCAGAGAAGAGAAGGTAAGGTAAGATAGTAATGATGTTAAAGAAAGCTATGTACACCTAATACCTTATGTGTTGATGTCTATGAATTTGTTTTAAATAGGAGCACACTATACAAAGACAACAGTGGAGAGTTGCTGGATCGGTCTGTCCTCAAAGTGCCAGAGATCTACAAGGACTTCACCCGTTTCTGCACCATCACCTGCATAATCCAAGTGATAAAAGAGAGAACAAACTATTTTGTTCTCTGCTTACATGAATAGGTGCCTGTAATGTCTGCACACATAAACAATCAATTAATAAATGTTGAGTATCACTGATATTTCTTAAATCATTGTGGTTTTTCAGAGTATTAAGATTATTAAAGCCATGTTCATACTTGCAACAAATTAAAACCCTTATCAAGGCAAATAGGTTTTTCATTTTCTGTAATCTAAATCTAAAAACAGTATAATTAAATTTACCAGAGTGGACACTTGCAGGTTGTTCAACAGCTTTAATTTACCTTGTCAAAACAATAAGTAATTCATAACCAACTGCACAATATTTGACACAAAACCTAAAAAGCCTATGGTTCATACTCCTGTGAAGCAGTACACTTTGCCTGTAGGATTTACTGTAGCAGGAACATTGATATTGGCAAACTGATGACCCAGGTACAGGTGAGTTTGTGAGCATGGTTATGATATGAACTAAAATAAAGATAAGATAAGCCTAGTGTTCACAAGAGGGATAATTCAGGTATTGCAACACAAGTTATAGAATAATTGAATTAAATAGGAGGTATATATAACTAGTAGAAAATAAATTAACTAAACAAGAGCAATTAAGGCAAAGTTATGAGGTAGTAGCAAGCTAAAGTGACGTATAATCAATAGCAGTGAGTCACATCAACAGTGTACACCAGAATAATATATACTGTGATTAAGTAATGATACTTAGTGTTGTCTGTAGACTACTAATATAACAAAACCGAAAAATAATATAGTGTACGATGCAGTATGGAGAACAACCGAGTCCCATATGACCCCAAGAGACTTTAATTGCAGCTGTTGATGATGTTTGTTTTAAATGCTTGTTTTTTCTGGTCAGTTTGCTTTGAATTCATTAAAAAAAACTGCTATTTAAGGAGCAAATTATTCTAGATCTGTTTTTATTATAGTGATAACATTGTACTTAACATTACAACGTTTTATACAGACTGATATGAATCCATCATTTTCAAACTAATGTTATATGAAGAAATGAAGACTAAATTCTGATGAACAACACACAACAGTGATGCAAAAACGAACACAAACAATCCAGTTTCTGGTGTTCTTTTAGTTATATTACAGTTTAGGTTTTACTATTGGCTCTAACATTAAATTAGCAAAATCTCCAGGAAGGAGAGGTTAAGCAAACGAGGAAAAATACACATACTGTCGGTCATATGTTGTTCAATCTAGCTAAACTATGAAGAAAATCTATTTGTTTACGGACATCAAGCTAGGCTGTATGTTAGCATGTCTGAAATTAGCCAAATCCCCAGGAACATGGTTAACCAAACGAGGACAAATTACAAAGTGGGGTCATTAAATACCAGTTGTAAATACACACATACTGTCCGTCATACAGTATGTCGTTCAATCTATCTAGCTAGCTAAACTACCGATATAAAGAAAAGCTATTTGTTTACGGACATCAAGCTAGGCTAGCTATGGCTAGCGCCATATGCTATGTGCTTAATTTATGTTACTCACCCTCATAGTTGTGTAGCTACGTAACTTGATATGTCCCACTTCAAAGCTTTCTCCCGTTTCCTGATGGGGGCAGGTGAAAGACCGTCGACCATTCTCTGCACATTATTGACATATACTAATAATAAAGAGATGGACGGCGGGGTTAAATAAACTTGGGTTACACACCCATGGTTACAGAGGAGCCGGCCGCAACGGATGTTCTCACATAAAACGAACGCACCCTCAACGGGGCAGGGATCATTTCATTGGTCAACACTACACCTGGCATTCTATTGGTTGTGGAATTTTGATAGTGTTGTAACACAGAAAATCCGAGATCCGAGAGCAGCAGATTTGCAAGCGCGCAGAATCAGGCTGAGTGCGAGGAGAAGGTTCAAAGCTGAGAGCAGGCGCGGAGCTGTGGGCGGGCATTGGCCCGCCCACATTGACAGCTGGCCCGCCCAATCAGAAATTCAAAGTTTTGTGTGTTTGTGTGTTTTCATTTCACATTGACAGCTGTCCCGCCCGACCCTTCGCTAAGCCCCGCCCTCCCTAGTTAATGTTGCTACGCCTGACAAGCTTTCGTGCCGGTCACGTCTATTACAGTATGTATGCACCATAGACAGTATATAATGGACCAATAGACCCCGTTGCTCTGGACGCAGACCAGTGAAGGCTATTAGAAGCACTTTTCCGGTGATGGCCAGCTTTACTGCGCAGCCTCCAACTGAGAGAATGTGACGTGAGCAACGTGTCTGAAAGTTGTAAGTCTTCTGGTAGCTGTGCCAAGAGAAATCTCAATCATTCCCAATCTTACAGAGACGGAGACTGTAGGTGGATGTAAAGAGATAACATGGGCACAGGCTAATTATTGCTAACTAACATGCTACTTAACATTAGTAATTAAACCTAAACAGCTCATGTAAGTTGAAACTGCCTGCGAGCTTCTCCTGTACTATACGGTAATTCCTCTACTATGCGACAGTAAGTCACTTGGTTATGACACAATCGTTAGCTTATTTTTACAAAAACGTCTGCTACGGAGCCATAATGTGAGGTACAAGGTAATGAAGCCTTTTATACATTGTTGTGTTTCTTTGGAACTAAACAACGGACAAATAGAGTCTTCAAACATTTCTGATGTAAAGTTATTCGCAGTCAAGTGACGTAAAAAAAAAATGGCAGTCAGCGGAATGCTAACAGGAGGTGATGGCCAGTTAGCAACAAAATGGCGCCATAGATGGCTCGAGTTCTGAAGCGAAGCTTACCCCCTTGGTATGCACCGGTTTTCATTGGTCAATGCAACATCAATGTAGCACTATTGCAATCGGGCGCGAACATGATTGATTAGAACGAATCTGTCGATTTTGCCAAGAGTGAGGCGCGCCGTGCGCCTCTGACGCTCATTCATGAGTGGTGAAGATAGTTGTGGAAACTTTCCCGGCTGGTCAACAGTACAGAAGTTAGCTAGCCATGGCACAAAAGCACATTTTGGATTTCTTTATAGATTAACCTCAAGCTAAAAAGTGTAAAAGACCGGTGGCAGAAAACTCAGCTGTAACTGACTGAAGTAACAGATGAAATGGAGCCAATCTGGTAAACCAAGCTAGCAGCAGCAGGCTAGCAGCAGAGGGAACATCACTCGGGGTCACACTTTTCCTGCTAGACGTTTCGGAGGATTTTTGACTGTGTTATGACTGCAACACAAGGTAATAATGCTGGTTTATTATTATGCTGCCGCCGTGTAGTAAATTGGCATGATGTATCAACTGTTCAGTAACAGTTCAACTGGAAGTTTATATGAATTATTGGAGATAATTTTGTTTTTTTACACTCGTGTAAAGCCTACTTAGGGTATGTATTGGTAAACCAGAATGAGGTCACACCGATTTTTTAATTATCCTACCGTATTGTTATAAAATTATTAGGCCCATGCCCGTCCAGGCCCGCCCACAGCTCCGCGCCTGGCCCAGCTTAACACGCAGGCCCAATATCTCTATGCCTTTAATTTGCTATTGCTGTGCTACAAAAACTTAAGGCTGCATTTCTCTATTTCAGTGTTTATATCAGGGCTGACTGGCTTCACTTTGATTTGATTTAATATAATTCAGTGTTGTGTTACCCTTGTGTTTTGTAGCTCAGTGTTTGAGCTTGTAGTTGGCATATTCTGTACCATTGTCGTAGCCGTGTGTCTATATCCTGCGTTACCCGTGCCTGGTATGTTCTGTCTTGGATTTTGGACTTTAGTCTTGTTTTTGTTTTTTTGCTTGTGGAGCGTGTACCTGTGTTCCAGTTTTATTACCGAAGCCTTAGTACTGTTTTGACACCACGAAGTGCCTTTGTTTTAATAAATAGAGATATGTTGTCTTCATCTTGACAGTATGGGTATGAAATAAATGTAACTTGGTTGAATAGCGATAACGGTCTATTATTTCCCGGTGTTTGGGGATCAGTAGCCCACGGCAGGCTAATTAGGGTCTTCGATAGGCTATTTATATGAATTGAATGTCTATACAGTTCAATAAATTGTGATGGATGCAGTTTGGTGTGTGGTGGTTGACTTAGGATGAAAACTTCACTCAGGAAATTTGTCAGCAGCGGTACCGCCCTAGAATCAGGCCCACCTTGACTTAGTCCAGGCCCACCCATCTGTCACATTCTGCATCCGCCACTGGCTGAGAGCAGGAAATCAGTCCACAGAACAACATATCTGAGTCCGAGCACAAAGTTTGAGCACAAGCAGAGCAAATCCAAGCGCGAGCATGACCATTTGAGTGTGAGAGCAAGGTTTTGAGGGAAATTATAAAACATTCTGAACGTAATATCAGTGAGAAATGCTCTCAAATTGAAAGAATGCGCTCTTGAATAAAGATAGGAATATAACTCCATAGAAATTGCGTTCGGAGAGTGTTGTTTTTTTTTTTTACACCTTGATGTTTATGCAATATATTTTTCTGCAGCAGAAAACTTTGAATACACACTCCTCGTCTGTTGAGTTTCTTTGCTATTTTGCAATGTGTCTTGACACATTTGCAAAAGCAATATTTGTGATTTATTTACACCAGTTAGTCCACCTGCGAAGGCTGAGTCAGAAAACTACTAGGGGAATAGTGAAGACATGGCAACATCAGTGAGATAGTAAATCAAGCCGCTTTATGCAGCACATAAACAAACCACTCAACTGAAGGCCGAGCTTTCTTTTTTCCCGCCTGCTGCTTTTTATACTAAATCATGGATCAAATGCAAAGTGGATGATAGGGCCACTGTGATTGTGTGCTTTCTGTTTCCTGTCCTTGCCCATCATCTGGCCTCATTACAAACTTGCAAAAGGGAATGACAAAGAGAAAATAAAGTAAAGGTTACAGTGAAGAGTCAATATAGCTCGGATAATGTTGGCGTCATCTTTACTTTCATCACATACTTGTTACAAACTATTGATTTTCTTTTTGGCGCTGTTGTGAAAGAATGTTTGCAGTAATGCAATCAGTCACATACAGGGTCACTGGAGTGTCACTCATAAAATAAGTCGTTATTCCTTCCTCTTCAACAAGAAAGTATAGCGAATAAAAAAAAAAAAGCGTCCCGACCTGTCAGGATCTCTTATCATCACAGACTTACAATAAGGGTTTAAAAAAAGAAAAGGCATATTAGTTTTAGCTTGTGAGTGCTGAGCCCTCTGGGGATTTGATGGAAGATCTGACAAGCAGTGACAAACTTCTTGGACAGTCCCTGAAGGTGCTGGGGGTGAGCATTACGCAGGCAGAGTGATGGACCCTATTTTAATCTCCGGGAGCTGATAAGGCTGGGATTCTGAATCACACAGTTACAGTCACGGTTACTGAAAAGCAGGGTCACTTCACTCAGACGAGCTCTTCAGATGGAGATGGGGAGCTTGAAGAAAAGAAATGATTTAAGAATGGCCTGTCTTTGTCTTGTGTTTAACTAGAATTTCAAAGACTTTTTCAACCAATCATTTTTTTAAAGAAATGGACTCGTAATATAACATCAGTCACACCACTGTGCTGTAATAAACTATCACGCTTGTGTCTTAACTGTTTAACATTCCAAAGTCTTGATTTACTGTGGCAGTTACATTCTTTTATTCTTGCTCACTATTGCCTCACGTCTTTATACTTTGAAAAATATGGTTGCTATAAAGGAATGCTTTTCAATGCAGTGTCAAAGGAAAGGACGCTTGGATTTGGTACGGAACTGCAGGAATCAATCACAACGCAGATCAAAAGAACCCGTGAAAAAAAAACTGGGTTGTGCACTTCCGTAACATAATCTGATACCACAACTCACACGTCTATTTTATTCTGTTTACTGTAACTCTTGACAATATGAATAACAATTGTGCCTGTCATGCTAATGAATGGGCTTTCTCCACATTTAAAGTCTTGCCAGCGTAAATTATTCACATGCAGAAAATCTTGCCACTTTGTAAGTCTTTTCTATAGCTTTGTAGGCTTATTTTTGTGAAAGGAGTGATTCTTGAATGAGCAAAAATGAAAAAGTCATAATTTAAGCATGTCATTTTCGATATTACATACTGCAGCTTTAGAATACAGACCACTCTGAACCTTACAAAGCTTATGAAGTTGGCTGAAGCTGGCTTGACAGCATATCTCCTTTTTATTCGGTGTGTTATTCCATCTAGGATATAGGCAGTTCTAAAGCATTAAAATACTTTTGAAGGGGAAAACTGCACCTACCTAGTTAGCCAATGACTCCAAAAACAAAGATTGTTGTTAGGTTAAGGAAAAGATTGGGGTTTGGATTAAAATAAGTACTTTTGTTACATAACAATTTAAGTAGCTATGTTACATAAATTACATAAGTTAACTTATAAACATAAAAATAAGTCAACATATCTTATTCTTAATGAGTCACTTCATAATCTTACTATAAATCGAGAACCTCTGTGTGTGTGTGTGTGTGTGTGTGTGTGTGTGTGTGTGTGTGTGTGTGTGTGTGTGTGTGTGTGTGTGTGTGTGTGTGTGTGTGTGTGTTTCTCCCTCCCTTACACCCTACCTTACAGCCACCATACAGACACCAAAGGGTGCCTGTTGCTTCGGTATCTGACGCAGAGAGCCACTGACCAGGCGTCAGTGTTTGACAACATGGGAATGAGAACGGGTTGCCCAAGCATGTCTTCGCAGTGTGATCATCTGCCCCAAACTGATTGCTTTCTCCCCTACTGTACATGCAAATGATGAAATGAGTCATACGCAAACACACGTTAGATGAAAGCCCAAGGCTCTTGCCGGCGGTCGCGCATTTTTCTCCCCTGCCCGGGCCACATGGCTACCTGGATGTGTGGCGGCTAGATGAAAAAAAAGGGGACACGCCGAATCTCTAGATGAACCGCAGCCGCTGGCACTCCAACAGGGCACTGCACTAGTTACTACTGAGCCAGTTAAGAGGTACAGTCGGGCCATACCATCTCAAACCTATGCTCCAGATTACAATTTAATTGGCTGATAACATTCAAAGCGGGGCGTTGAATCAAGAGACCTCAGATTTTTTATTTTTTTATTTACACTGATATGATATTTGTAGTGGATTTTAGACTAGCAGTGCATTGTTTACACCCAATATACCAATATAAAGGGCCAATATACTGCAAAAGAGTCATGGACACAGACAGCAGTCTCACACGTGGTTGTCCATTGGGTGTGTGCATAGGCAGAACTATTTTACACAAGTGCAAACATAATTTTGGACACAAAGGACATGCACATGGCCAGAGGATTACATTTTTGTCACACAAATCCTATATGAAGATGTGGCGTATGAATGTGTCATTTGAGAAGTGCATGCAAGTCTGCTGTTTATTACTATGTCTAACATATTTAGACCATTATGTAATGGCTGAAGTGACAACAGGGTGTTTGCTTGCTACAAATATCAAGATATTACACTTATCCAGCTTGATTCTGACTAAAATCTATTAACTATCATTATTTGTTGCTTTTTAAATTGTATTCCTTAACTTATAACCTTATTTCTAAGGTAAATATGTGATTTAGACAATGGCTGTCTATGAGAAACAGACAGAGATGCATTGTGAGTGTTATATTTGAAACTTCAACATTTACTGAAACTCAAAACTGACTAACCTGCTATGCTTTTAAAACCCTCAGGGTAGAAGCAATGGCAGCATAGTCCTGTATAAACATGGTCCTGTGGTCATAATGTGGAGCCTAATATAACGCTCAAGGCTATGCAGAGCTGGCATGTGGCTGCCAGCTTTCTCAGAGGCCCAAAAAGTACATAATCATTCCATCCATTTCAGCCTTGAGTTGAACCAACCATCTACAAGATGAATCATGAGCTTATAAGATTCAATAAAAAGAACACAAAAAAACACGTGACATTTTTAAGGAGGACTGAATTACTTGTCACATGCGGCAGCGCCTCTGTCATCGTCAGTTCCCTTTGGCTTATTAAAAAAAAATAAAAAAAATAAACAATTCATTGAGTTAAATCTCCCTCTCTAGTTTTATTTCCAGGAGTGAAACCATGACCTTGCAGCTGCTTTTTCTTCCTATTTCCATCAGAAATCAATGTATGTGGCGGCGCTCAACCTGAATACCAGGCCTCATTCTCTTGAATCAAATAGTTCCCCTAACACTCTGTATATTTATTTGTGCACACACATCCCACAGGCACCCAAGGTCAAAGAAAGTATCTTCTTGCCGATGCAAGAAATCCCTCTTCTGATAACAGCAAATGCCAAAGCCGAAGAGGCCACAGACACCAACCACAGCTACACACAGAGAGAGAGAAACCTCAGTGAACTTTACCCACACTGAACCAGCCTGTGATTGATTTTCTACACAGATCTCTAAACGGGTGTTACTCTCCTATCTGTAACAGTAATGAATTTCATTATAAGGCCCTGGAACACACAGAGAGAGATGGAGATGCTGACCGATGGCAGGAGAGAGAGAGAGAGAGAGAGAGAGAGAGAGAGAGAGAGAGAGAGAGAGAAGGGGAGATAAAAGAAAGAGAGAGGGAGGGGAAAGCAGAGCTGTCATTCAGAGTCTGTCAATAGTGACAACGCATCTCCCCGCCGGCTGGAGACCGAAATAACAGCCAACCGCAGAGCAATTATAAACGCTGCCTACTGCTTTCGGGCAACCTACATATTCCTCTGCGTGCCTCAGTGTCTTACAGTTGTGGAAGTCTAACATACATGTAAACATAGACGTATGAGTTTCCACCCTACTTCCTTCTCCAGCACATTTCGTAACCCGTGTGCCTTGTAAACCCTGTGACCAAAGACGTCCCGAGGCTGTGGATGTATCCAGGCTGCAGTGAGTCAGGACACACGATTGGATGACTCATTGGCTTCTTGGGGCTAACAAAAAAAAAAAAAAAAAAACATCATTATCTTTCACTCTCTCGGAGTCTCTGTCTTCCTCCCCACCCTTCTCCTCCGCCTCCTCCTCCTCTTCCTCCTCATTTTGCACTTATCTGCACCTCGCCATTCCCCAGGTAAATAAAAGCCATTTGGTTTTCTCCCAGACCCCAGGGGAAAGTGTTGTCGTCTGACACCACAGAGAGGTGTCGGGGCATTCTGTCGACTTGTGTGTCGTCCTTATTTTCATATCTACTCTATCCTTCTGTTTGGTTGTTAAGAAAGTGACTTGCAGCCCTATCATTCTGTGGTCATTAGTATTCATGGAGGGCCGGGTCAGGTACCCCAGAAGTGATTGGCGCTCATGAATAAGCCAAATGCCACTTGACAACTGAAGGAAAAGTATTAGTCGAGTTTTTGTTCAAGATTTCAATCCCAAATGGACGGTCGCCACAGTGGATGGCTTGTAATACTCAGAAGTTATTCAAAAAAGGTTATGCTGGTTATTTAGTTTTTTATCATTATGGAAATCAATTGCCAGATTTTCACAGCGGGACCAGCCATTCTTACCTAGAGCGCGGTCATTATTTATGCACTACCTGAACTAAATTGATTTGACACCATTCTCATGGTGTCGGCCCCAGAAATGATTTCCCAGATGGGGCATAATGTCATTCAAAAATATTAGGTTAACACTTAGCATGGACTCTGGAGGAACTTTATTTTGAAATAGCTGCTGGATAAATTGGCTTCCTGTTCCATGAGTAAATCCAGTATTGTCAGGCTAAATGATTGCTATGCAAAGGGACAAAATGTCTTCATGAATACTTCAGCACATATGAAGCTGTTCTTTATTTATTTTGGGAAAAAACAAGGTTGTATGTAATGGGTTGATGTAAATACTCCTCACTTGTAGTTTAAGACAAACGTAGAATAATTAATATTGCAAAACGTAATTCATTCATGAACACATCTGATCTTATATTTTAGAAACGCAAAAGCTGTGCACTGAGAAACCAGCCTTATCCATCTTTGAAAAATAGAATTCTGGGTAAGCGTAATGATTTAGCCAGAGATCTTCAACAGGGGGTTTGGGAACCCTTGGGGGTCCTCAGAGTTACTGCAGGGGGGCCACCAAATTGTTAATGTTTTGAAAAATATATTTTTCAAAATTTAAAATGTCTTAACATGAATCCAACATATTATTAGACAACATAAATCAGCCGCTTCGTGAAAAAAAATAATGACTGGCCTATAGGTAAGGTAGTCACTAAGGTAGCCATCTACAGATACAGTATATAAGGATTCACTCTGCCACAAGTATGTGTAACATTAAAACATGATTTATAAAGTCACGCCAACAATTATCATTTTAATAGCATAGTATTCTATGCACTAAAAAGGTATGTAGCCTATAAAGGCTTTAGGCTGCCCTACATGTTATTGTTCGTCCAGTTTCATATGCAACTCATTTTAAACAATACATGTAGTAGGGGCTCCCTGATCCGTCTCAGTTAAGGGGTCCTTTGCTTAAAAAACATTGAAGACCCCTGATGTAGACACTAAAATTACCAAAGAGGAATTGAAAGAATTCAAACCAGCGGCACAAGATTTAGATTCATGTAGTACAAGTGTATTATGCATACATTTATTACCTCCACCACATGTATTACCTATGGTTATAAATAAAACAAATATGTTCTAGATGAGTTGGAACACTTTGTTCAGACACACCCGCCAAGTCAATCGGATGAACGGTTGTCAAGAAAATCGAAGGACAGACCAACAGAGACTCCTTCCATTTGTGTTATAGCTGGAAAATTCAGATTCTTTCTATCTATTCTTCATACCATCTTAAGACTGGCTGTGACCCAGGACAAAGCACAGGATGAACATGTGTTAAACCATGGCTGGGTAAGGAAGCTCCTTCTAATGTTTCTGTTGGTCAGTCGCTCATGTTCCCTCCTCGACCATAACAAATCCCACCATCTATCCTCCCTTTGTCCTCCAGTTTTTAATCCATCTACTTTATTGTCACTATCTCCTGTTCACACTTAGTCACTCTAATCCCTTCACTCTGCCCTCGCTGTTAGCTTTTCAATAGTACATTGCATTTCTCTTTTTATTCAGCTCGTGTTTTAGTCTGGTTTTTTTGACCTTGTGTTCTGAATGTCTTTTTTTTCTGTTTCACCCAGTTTTTCTCTTTCATTCTTCCTTCCAATGCTTTTCATTTCTCTGTCTTACTCCTTTCTGTCTTTATTACTCTCTTCTCTTGTTTCTTTTAATTACTCCAGCAATGCTGCTGCCCTAAAAGCTTCTCCTCCCTGTGGCCTTTCCTTCCAACACTCTCAGCTACTGTATGTGCATATACTGTACATACATACATATTCTCTCTCTCTCTCTCTCTCTCTCTCTCACCCCCCCACCACCCCCCCCGGCATACACCCATGCACATGTTGACGGCTTGTCGCCTTGGTGACGTGACTGCACAGAGGTGACACTGCGTCTGTCACCCTGGCAGCTGGCATTTCACAGCGATCCACCAACTATGGCACTCACATTGCAGACAGGAGATAGATAGAAAGAGATAGAAAGAGGTGGAGAGGGAGAGAGAGGAAGAGAGAGAGGTTGCATAAAGCAAAGATCAGCAAAACAAAACAAAACTCTGTGACAGATGGACAGTTTTGCTTTAATATTTCTGCCCTCATCTTACCCTTGTCCGTGAGGATAAAAGGTAAACTGCATATGCTTAGTCTGCTGCTCACTGCACTACATTAAGGGATACGTTTTTAAAGCAAATGCTAATTGGCCAGCTTTGGTAATAAAACCATATGGTCCCATCAGTTATTCCATTGGCCATATAGAAATGTTATTGAACAGTCCTACAGTCTATGTGCAGAGTGATAGAAAATCGGATTAAAAGTGTTTATACTGCCCTTAATTTAACAAAAGTAAGGTCATAAATGCTTAAAAGGTAATGTAATGATTAGGTAAGACCGCTGAATTAACTGAATAGAGATCATATGTTCCACATCGCGGGGCAGATGGACAAGTACACCAAGACCACTCGGTGTCATGGCTCCAGATGCCCTCGACAACCAACATACAGTACTTGACAGGAAGACAGGTCAGACCTGATGGGTGCTCTGCTGACACAAGAGGGAACGTTGTGGACTGTCATACCTTCGAAGGAACCTGTGTGTAAGAGGCTTACTGTAAGAGCTGTGAGGTCTGCATGTATCGGCTACATTTGGCCTTCCTTCTGCTTAGCACATGGGTATACTGTACGAGGCTATGGAGCTCTGTTCCAGCATGAATTGCCAGTGATTGTTGGTTGTGGCCATAAATCATGTCCAGCATCAAGGAAATGTGTAACACCATTATTATTCCAGTATTAACATTGTGATTGTGAACACAATCCCTATCATCATTGCTGCTTTGTTACTAAATTGTTACTTAATTGTTTGTGTCAATTGCAGGCTGACAGCCAAATAGGTACATCTTGGAGATTTATTTATTCTATTTTTTTATTCTGGTCCCTGAAATATTTGGGAATACATCATATGTATTTAACGCACCTTTAACCTATAACCTTTAAGCAATCATAAGAAGACAGAGAGAACATGTTTGGAGAATTAAATGATTTTTTTAGCCTAAACTAAGATGGTGAATGTGGTAAGCATAAAACCTGCTAAACATTAGCATGTTAGTATTTTTGTTGGGAGCTTGTTAGCTGGCTGACGTTAGCATTTAGCCCAAAGCACCACTGTGCCGTAATACAGCCTCACAGAGCCACTAGCATAGTTGTAGATTCTTATTGTTACCCCGAATATGCAGCATATTTGACCCCTAAGTAATTGTTTTGTTAAGCAGTTTCAATGAAGTAGATGTCAATGAAGTACTCCTGTTTAATAGCACCCTGTATAGTACTGCAAATAAAACAAGTCAGGCTTTAAGGAAGTAAAATGAGTAATACTATCTACAGTTCGGCTAAGAGAACAGAAAAGTTTGGAGTCCATTAAGGAAGCAGGCAATCTCAGAACTAAAGAAGTGTAGGTCATAACAGAAATAGAAATCATGAGAGCACCAGTCAAAAATGTAATAGAGAGATGCATCAGAAGATGAGGAAAAAGAGGTATAAGAGAGTTACAAGAAAACCTGAGCCATTTCATAGCTTTAAAGAGGGAGAGGATGTTTGAAAGAAAGGAAAAGGAACGTATCAGTTGGGACAGAGCGCTGCAAGGATCCCTTTGAGTTTGTCAAAAATCACTCTTCACTGGGAGAATAGTGGTAGTCTGAAAGCAACAAAGCTGGACATACAAATCAGCTGATGAAATACACATGCTGAGAAAGGCATTGAAAGTTGATCGATTTTGGATGTTTTCAGATGAAGAAGAGCTCGAAAAGAGCCATCCTAACTCCTTAAAAGGTGCAGTAGGTAAGACTTATAATGCTACCTTTCTGTCATATTTGCTGAAGCTAACTATGCACTAACTGCGTGTCAATCACTGCTCATGCACACACATTCATTCTCCCTTGTGGGTGGAGGGGCTTAGGAGACCGTTTTGGGCTTTAGCAGAAAGGGGGGGAGGGACTGAGAAGTTGTCGATGTTCAAATTCCTGGATCTTTGCAATCCTACCTACAGAACCTTTAATCACTATAGTAGCGTTAGAAAAAGACTATTGCCTATTATGGTCCTGAACAGGACCCAAATGCTCTGGACTCCGTCTTGACCTAATCTCGACTGCATAACTTTGAAATTCTGCTTTTATCTTAAACACACATGTACATTTTTACTTTTCTTTTATCAAGATTTTATGTTGATAAGGCAACTTACTGCAAATATTATGACCATAATGATCCGTTGTACAATGGGCAGTTGTTGGCTAGTGGCAGCCTCTGCATGAAACATGAGCATGTCCATGCAGAGTGATGCAACAGTCTGTGCCTGTGTACTTTATGTATGTATGTATGTATGTATGCACTATGTTGTGTTGGATTCTTTAAGACAAGATCAGTCTAAGACAAATTTCCTTTGGGACAATAAAATCTCTTGTCCTTATCTTATCTCGTCTTGACTTGGACTTGATTAAGTTGGTCTTGACCCTTGAAACGTTCAATGTTCATGGGAGCAATTTCTTGTGTGTATTTTAGAATTTTCATAAAGTAATTTTAGCCCACCAACACGGAAAAAAGATGTGATGCAGGATCCAGTATTATCTGCTGGAAGGTTAACAGAAGTGCTCCAGCTGTTGAGAGATGGAGGGATATGGGTCTTATGAAAGACAAACAAAATATCAGGTAATTGTTGAGACTGAGAGCAACTGTAATGCTGAAGGAAGAGTCACTCACATGAGTGCCTATAACGTGAAGTCACTGGTAAATAACTCACTTATAATTAGTAAAAGCTAATTATAACCAACTTCTTGAGACATCTGAACATAATGTAGAACTACGGGGCTTCTCAGGGTGTTTAGATTACCCAGCCAAAAACATGCTGTGTAATAGACTATTTTGCTAAGCAACATACAGCCTTCTGTGGGAAGATCTTTGTTTTCCTCTGTGTACCAAATACTACCAAAAACCGTGTTAAAGCCCATTTTCAAGACATACAAAATTGAATATGCTTCACACCATCAGATTGGTACTTACCAAAGCATGACAGCTCCTGAAAATTGGTATCATGGCAGGGTGCACAATCTCTCCAGTAGCATTCACGATGACAATGGAGGTAATCATTAGGCCATCAAAGAGCAAAAAAGGAACTTTTCCTAAAACAATCAGGCAAATATTCTACACTAACTGTGTATCAACATACATGAGAGGCCAATTATGAGCTGAGGATGATGGAACTTATACTGGTAATTGGACTAACTTGGAATTTTATTTTCACTTCATTATTTAGTCTGACATTGCCTTCATGTTAACTGTTTTCTGTTTGGGAGGGGCAAAAGGTTTCCCAGTAGATTACTCCAGATGTAAATAATAATAATGCATTTTATTTATATAGCAGGACACTTTACAAAGTAAATAGATGGAATGTCTTTATTTACCTCCATGAAAAATGTGAGTGGTATAAATATTGGTATTGTTTTAAATAAAAATAACGATCTCTGCATAAAAGCCATTTTTGCAGAGTTAATTAAATTAAAGGACGGGTTGACCATGTGTTGCTTTGCTTTATCCAGGGCAATCCTTATTGGCCAAATACATACCTAAATTATTTCTATAATTGTATCCTTGTTAGCTACAGTATCAACATAAATGAGCATATGACATGCTTTGACATGTCAGAAAAAATAAAACTTTTCCATGTATTCTTTGATACCCTGAATATTTTTCCAGAATCTGAAATAATTCTAAGTGAGCTGGAAATGAAACTGTGAGGGTCTGATAGGAAGAAGAGGAGGTCTCAGGCCTTCCACAGTGTAGTCTATATCCTTGACATTCCACTTCTGGGATTGCTCTGTTCAGCCGGAAAATTTCACTCATTTAGGCTGGATCTCTCTTGCGTTGGGCTTCCTTTGTGTTGGCATTCTAAATTTCAGTGGATTTCTGAGGACTATGGTTAACTGCTCTTCAGATCTCCATCTGTCCAATTCTTCTGTTGCACGACTAAAATAACCTTTGAACGTACACATGTTCCACCAAAACAAGTTCCTTCCGAGCCTATTTTGCAGCGGCACCACAGCTTTTCTCCAAGATGATTCTGATTGGTTTAAAGAAATGGCAATAAACCAGAGCATGTTTTCCTCCCACCCCCTTATGCTATGTGGAGTAGTGGTCCATGACTCACGCCCTGCTGTATGGACCACCTACAGCAGGCACCTGAGAACCCTGGAGCACCATCATCAAAGACACTTAAGGAAGTTTCTTAGGATCAACTGGGAGGACAGACGTACTTGGCGGAAGCCAACATGTTCAGTATCACCACCACAATAATGCAGTACCAGTTTTGATAGACTGGCCATTTTATTCGCATGTCAAACACTCGTCTCCCCAAACAGATCCTATACTCCCACTTGAAGGAAGGTCGGCGAGTGGTCCAAAAAAAACGCTTCAAAAGACAATAATAAGCCTAAGGCGTCGCTGGAAGACAACTGTGCAGGAAGGAGCTGTGCGCCATGAAATGGAATTCCGCTGTGTCGCAGAGACAAAGCGACAGCACCATAAGGAAAAAGAGAAAAAGGCTCCTCTACCCCTCGCCACCTCCACTTTCCCCTGTCCTGCACCAAATATGTGGAGCACGTATTGGGCGGTACAGCCATCTAAAGACCCACTAGAAGACGACCCTAAGGAGAGGACGGTCAGTCTCCTCCAGCGCTCTTTGGAGGAGGGTCTGGCAAAGCAAGACTATCCACAGTGTAGCAAGGGGTTCAATGGCAACGTCAAGAAGCAGGGAGACAACCCTGTCTCATCTTCAGACGCGCTACACATCCATCAAACTGTCCATCCTCCACTCCCTTACTAACCCACATCGCAAAAGGGCACATTGTGTCCTGCATTTGCACTGAACATTGTCATTGAAAGTAAATGCTGAGGTGCAGAATCGTCCAATATGAATGCAATTCATAAGATTCTGGGCTGCTATAGGAATCGGCACATTGGGTTATATGCATGTGCTGTAGTCTTAAAGAGAAGTTCATATAAAGCTGACACTAATAAAGTGAGCAGACCCAACAGGGAGACTGAATCGGAGTAGATTCTGTTCTTGTAACTGTGAAGTAACATTTTCTTTGTCTGCTAACCCACTGAGGCTGCTGGTCTTCATGCTAACTATGCACTTTTTGTATTTATTTAGAAGTAACAGCTGCTGCCACTGGAGACACAAATTACCTCACTTCATGTGCACCAGAGCATTTTGGGTTGGATGAAGGAGGACTTCATTATAAAAAGTGTTCAGTTTAGCAAATCAAGGGACGTGTGGTTGACCTGGTCTGTTGTTATGTGTTAAAGCTATAGTGCGTAGTTTCTGTCGCCCCCCCCCCAATGAGGAATTCTAAGTAATGACAACAAAACTGGGCACGTACACATGATGCAAGCCTTACATGACCGCACACCGCCCTCACGTCCCCTTCACACAGTTGCTTGTAACCAAGGAGGACGCGGAGGATTAAAAAAAAAACATGATGACTCTTCAGAAGAGGTAATTATCTTCACTCGAGTTTCTGCATGCAAAAGTCACCGGACGCCACAATCTTCTGAACATAGCCCTACTGTAAAATCCAGAGAGAGTTGTGTGGAGCTGAGAGTCTTAATTAACTTTGTAGAAACTCATTTGGCAATGGCTAGAATGTAACGGACATTCATAAATATCAAAAAGTTACACACTAAAGCTTTAAGAGACAACTGAAACATCACTTATTAAACTGGAACTTAATTAAGAGAAGCATTATTACTTTATTAAAACATCTACTCCAGGTTGAATAAACCTTTACAATACAAGTAATCGACTTTTACCCAGCAAGGTAAAATGCAACTAAGCTAGGCGAGTTGAGACAAATTGACTAAAGAATGACAGGCTGGCCTGATGTGTACAGAAACATGAGAGAATATCATTATCTGCGCTGATGCTTCCGTGCAGCTAAAGAACGCCAACAGGCAACAGATCTGTCTGGAGAGGGACGGCAGCCTTATCAGAACTTCAACAGACGACTGGCGTTTTTCTTCATTTATTTCCACCAGATTGCCAGATCAAGACTGGCATTTCCATCAGGTCTTGCTTGTTGAATGCAAGTACGTGTTTGCCTGTGAGAGTGACTGTGTGTGTGAATGTTCATTTTATGGTAATCCAGGTAAATGTGAAGAGGGCAGTTTGGTTGTTGGAATATCAGTTTCTTTTAAAACAAGCATTTGACTCCTCATTAATAATCTCACAGAGCGTGCTGGCATTTGCTTTGCAGAGAACATCTGTCTGGGACTCAACCCCGGAGATGCTATTTGTGTGTGTGTGTGTGTGTGTGTGTGTGTGTGTGTGTGTGTGTGTGTGTGTGTGTGGCTCTTTTCAAAATACCTCAATCTCTTTGCTTCAATGCTTCCACTTTTCTAATTTCCCCTACATCTCCCCTGCTTCTTCCTCCATTCCTTCTCTAATTACCCTTTTCTTTACCATCATTTCCCCACTTAGCATATGAATTGGACCCAGAACATCTCTGTGTGGTTCACTTATTGTGTTTGCACGTATGTGGATGAAAAAGTATGGCTCTCGTAATGAAATACACTGAGAAATGCATTATATTCAATTACGGCTTGTGACTGCAACATGAGTTCCATTGTGTCTTTTGTTTCTACAAAGTAATGTATATGCTCTTGAATTATAATTAGATAACACACGGGGATGTTTGCTGAAAGCTAATTGTAATTGCCATGCTCTCGTTTCCCCACAGTTTCTCTCTTCCTCACTATCTCTCCTATTTGTCTTTTATATGTTTGACGGTATTTAAGCAAACATCATTAGACAACTGTGTTTGCTCCTAATATGTATAGAAGGGTGAAATGAAGGGCAGGGTTTTGTTTCATCTGCTCTTAAAGAAAGAAAGCCTATAATGACTGGAATGGGTTTATGAAAGCTGATCTTCCCAGACTAAAATTACTGATAGTACCACAGTATTATTGATACAGTAGCACACATGTTTGCCTTCTGTTCTATATCCATATATAAATATATTTCTCTTTTTTATGCAGACTACAATTGTTTTTGTCATGTTATCATTTCAGTATTTGTATAAGATAGACGGTGGTGGAAGAAGCATTCAGATCCTTTACTTAAAGTGCTTATATTATGCTCATTTTCAGGTTCATAATTGTATTTAGAGGTTATATTAGAATAGGTTTACATGGTTTAATTTTCAAAAAACACCATATATTTGTTGTACTGCACATTGCTGCAGCTCCTCATTTCCCCCTGTGTTTTGAGCTCTCTGTTTTAGCTACAGAGTGAGACATCTCACTTCTGTTCCATCTTTGTTGGGAGTCACACATGCGCAGTAGCTAGGTAAGGACTACTAGCAAGTCAGAAGCAGAGTATGAGGGCGTGCCCTGACAGTGACTAGGTAAAAAAGATATATAACCCAATACAGGAAAGGGAACAAGCCAAAAAGCATAATATGAGCACTTTAAGTAAAAGTACTAATACCACACCAACAGGTCATAAATGTACTTATAGCATTAAAAGTAAAGTACTCAATGCAGAAAAAACTAACTGTAAACAATCCCAACAGTTGTGTGTTTAATGGTCTAATCATTTTAGACTCATTGTTGGGTAGTTTAATTTATGATAAAACATTGTATTTTATAAACTACATGTGTTTTGTAGGCAAACATCTCAATCTGTAAAGTAACTCGTAACTAAAGCTGTCAGATGAATGTAGCGGAGTAAAAAGTCCAATATTTCTCTCTGAAATGTAGCGGAGTAATAGTAGAACGTGGTATGAAAACAAAAGACTCAAGTAATGTACAACTACCTCAAATTTGTACTTAAGTACAGTACTTGAGTAAATGTACTTCGTTACATTGCATCACTGAATACAAAGGACAGTGCAACAGTCTCTGTAGCTACACGGTTGTCAAAATTATTAACACTTTATTAAAAAAGGTTCAGTATGAGGAAACAGAATAAGCAGTGAGAACAGTGCTACACAGGTGTGTAATATTGCATGCCAGTCAGCAGAATATGTCCATCCCTCACTCTGCAGTGATAAGATAGTATACAATTTTTGGGCAGAAAAGCTAAGAACAAAAAAGAGAGGGGTCTGCAGGGATACGCCGTCGATTCGACGCAGAATCATAAATCAGCCTTAATACTCTACATACTTACACTATAGTAATGTAGCAGGGGGCAGATGAGCCAGGGAGTGACTAATAACATCTTAAAATCAATCTTAAAGGAACATGCCGACTTATTGGGAATTTATCTTATTCACTGTAACCCCCAGAGTTAGACAAGTCCATACATACCCTTCTCATCTCCGTGCGTGCTGTAACGCTGTCTGACGGTTCCAGCATTAGCTTAGCCTAGCACAGATCCTGCAGGTAACTGGTTCCAACTAGCCTACTGCTCCGAATTGTGACAAAAGTGATAAAATAACGCCAACATGTTCCTATTTACATGTTGTGATTTGTAGAATCACAGCGTGTACAAAAAACAACGTAACATGAGACACAGCCATCTTCTAACAGTAAACTATATTCTCAGACAGGCTTGCTGCGTGCATTTTACTCCGCCCAAGTACTATATTCTTCCGCCTGAGAATATAGTTCCCAGTTTGTTTACAGTTAGAAGACGGCTGTGTCTCATGTTACGTTGTTTTTTGTACACGCTGTGACTCTATAAATCACAACATGTAAATAGGAACATGTTGGCGTTATTTTGTCACTTATTCGGAGCAGTAGGATTACTGGAACCATTCACCTGCATGTTCTGTGCTGGGCTGATGCCGCTGGAGCTGTCAGACAGCATTACAGCACGCACGGAGATGAGAAGGGTATGTATGGACTAGTCTAACTCTGGGGGTTACGGTGAATAAGCTAAATTCCCAATAAGTCAGCGTGTTCCTTTAAAACAAAGTGGAAAGCAAGTAAACATGAAGAAATATGATATAGCTTTCTTGATTTGGTGAGGAATTTGACTGGGGTGTTTGACATGTTGATGCTGTTGGACACACATGTCCTGATTGAAATCATACTAATTGGTTATTAACTAAATACGCCATTAACCACCTTTACAGCAATGTTTGCGACTACTTAACTACAATTTAAGTCCTTTTTGTCAGGTCTTTATGTAATATTTAAAGCAGTGGCAGGAGGAACTCTGGAATTTAAAAGGCCTCTTAAGTTTATAATTAATGACAAGAAACACTACTAAAAATAAAAACAAAATAGTACAGACATTTACAAATGTGTTCCTTTTTGGGGATTTCTTTGCGCGGTTGTGGTCAGAGAAAAAACAGACGAAAAGAATACTGCACATGCTTGCAGGAATCCAAGGGATTTATATGTGATAAGAGTGTATGACGGATGACAGGATCAGGGCAGAGAGAGAGAAACCGAGAGAAAGAAAGAGAGAGATTTTCAAGCCACCATATCACACCATCTAGTCCCTTCTCACATATTAGCTTTTCCCCCTCATTTCCTGATGAGCTTAATGAACTGAGAGCAAAGCCACATCTCTTTAAACCCGATGAGGTTCGACAGTAAATTGATCTGCCTGGAGGGCCGATATGTGCTCATGTCAAATAAAATAGATGCTATGTCGAATGCCAGAGCTTTCTGCATGACAACAGAACAATATCCCAAAACGATGTAGAATCATGTTAGATATATCTCATTATTTGTCCATATTTTAAAAGACGCTTTAATCATCAAATAAAGTCCAGCATCGCTGCTTTATAGCGTACAATATCTCACTCATGGTTGGTCTCATTTCTCTAATGGAATTGTTACAGGATGTGTTGTCAGACAAATAGTGGACTTTGAATGATGTTCAGTGATGCGGCTCTGCCTCAGTGTCTCTCTCATCTCCTAGTTACAATCTTAAAGGTCCAGTGTGTAACGTGTTTACTTGTTCATTATCAAAATCTGTGTTGCCCGTTCACAAACTTGTCCTTTTTCCATGAATATTTACCTCCACTATCAATTCCAAGTATTCCTTTTGGCTTGAAATTTTACATTTGCATTTGCATGAACTGGGGTAGACGCTCCATATTCATGCTCCATCTTGAAATACGTTAGCCGGTAAGGGACATACAGGACGTACTGCTCCGCCTTTCGTGTTTTTGCTGTCACATGATGAACTCACAGCTGCTGTTAATGCTGCTAATGGGTATCGTAGCTTCCCGGCCCCGGCAAGTTTGAAGAAGGAAACATGGAGGACCACACGTATTCAAAATCCAAATTTCAGGAACAGGAGTCTTCTTCTTCGCCCAGAAAAAGAAAAAGGATATTGAAAAGAGCAAGAGACTCAGAAAAAAAAAAACGTGAAGGCTACCGTAGCTGTAATACGTCCTTTGAACTGCGTGGTGTGAGAGAGTTGATTGAGATATATGATCTCAACGCTAGATGGGAGAAATTCCCACACATTGGACCTTTAAGCAGTATTGTGTATTTAGTAGTAGTATAGTATTTCATTTTCCGTGTGATCATAGTTTCTCTGAAAGGTCACTTCTTCGAAGAACAAGAAGAAAGCTTTCCCCCTTTCCAATTAACATTCATTCATTAGAGACAGCCTGGCAGTGAAGTGCAACATAACAAGAATTTTGTCATTGAAAGAAGCGGTTGCTGTCAATTAACAAACTACAGTGAGTGACCCCCTTGAAAAACACTCGAGATAAATGGGATTTTAACAGTTTACCAACTTTACCAATAATGAGGTATGTTTGAATATCATGGGTACAAACACACCATCTCACCACAGACGTGTGGCAATTAGATAGAAAAGAGTAAGGGAGATCAGAGAAGTGAAGCGGAGTCTGCAAGCATTGAGGGGGGGGGTCCAGGATGATCACAGCTTCGTGCTGGGTTACCCAAGAGGAGATATCAGATCACGGAGCCGGGGTTCCACCACCCTCCGTGTTGGAGAAGACTGTCGACTCGACTCACAATTCTGAATAGATAAACATCCACCAACAAATACAATCCCTGCCATTTACTTGTGTGATCTAACTCTCTCTTTGAAGTGACATCACTCCCCTTGGCGATTCCTAACAAGCCAGAGCACTTCAGCGACATGTGAGCCAAAATCAAATGGGATGGACTGACAGAGGAAGTGGAAAAATATACGTCTCGTTAAATGTTATATGTCAGCCATACAGAGAGGAGTGGGAAGAGATCCATCTCCTGCCTCCTCGGAATCTTTTCTTCTATGACACCTCTCAAACTCTCTGTGAGAGAAGTGTACTGTGTGCGTGTGCACATGTGAGACAATCCACCCATCACATTTATTTTTCCCCACGCTTCAAAATGGCAGCCATCCTGTTGACATCCGTGCACTGCAGCCCTCGGAAACCTGAAGCCTGACGCCTGCACTGAGGACAGAAACAAGCACGCCGGTTTGTTTGTTTGATAGAGCGCTTGTCTCTTCCTTCTTTGCCAATCCGCCCCTTTCTATCATAGCACTGATTAAAGCTTTTTTTTCCCACCACGAGGAAGGATCCATCAGGGTTGTACATGAGCGATCAAAAAGCTCAAAGCCGGCGCTCGCTCGCTGCTTTGTCTTCCAATGAGAAGCAAGGCGCCACATCAAACAGCTGACAAAACCTGGGTAAAAAGGGAATATTTTATTCATAGCTGTCAGCGAAAGGGAAGCTTGAGATACTAAGGACAGGGGGAACCTGCTGCAAATTTCGATCCTGAACCCTGAACTTGACGTCTCCTCCATTCGGGCCAATGGGGGTGTTTGATGAGGAAATGTGATCAGAGCAGCAGCTGACATCTGAAGTGTGTCACGACACAAGAGGGGGGGGATATTTTCAACAGGCAGAGATTTCACTGCTATTGTTCTCGCTTTCACATGACATCAAGCCCCCTAGATGGAGCTATTTGATGGTTGTTGCTGGGGTAGAGTTGTGACAACATTTCAAACCTTTTAAAAACTTAATTTACCGTAACCCTAAATTGCTTTTGTGCCACCATGCAAATTCAAATGGTATCCATGAAGCATCTGTGATCGTGTTAGATTTTTATAGAGATTTCAAGCTGCTACATTTGAAGAAAAAAAGAAAAAAAAACAGCTCAATCTTATTTCAAATGTATTGCAGACGGTCTGTGAAAGGTAAACATAATGAAATTGCTTTTCCATTCAACTCCAGTTTCCTTTTGTGGTGCCAGAAGTCTGAGGCAGGTATCTCCAGACCTCAACAGATAAATCCCAAACTTTCAGCCCGGCATACAGTATTTATAGTGATTTGGATGACACTTAAACTACTTTGGTTCTATTTGCTGACCGTAAAAATACTGGACCAAACCTGGGGTCACGTAACTCACCTCCACTAATGTCACGTGGCAGATTTCTTTCTGCGTTGACGCAACTTCTCCCTCCTCCTCCTCCTCCTCCTCCTCCTCCTCCTCCTTCTCTTAAACGGCGCTGCAGAGAAAGAAGAAGAAACAATTTAAGCATCAAGCGGCCTGGAGATAAAAAGTGCTATCATCAGCCATTAGCTGAAGAGCAGACATACAGCTTCAATCAAGCAGTATTAACAACTGAGCCATTATATCATATCAAAAGAGGAAGAGTGTCCAGGCATGTGTGATTGAATGTGTATGCAGGCATATCCGTGATGTTTGTGTGCAAAGTGCCTGACTGTCTGATCGCTGATATAATCTTCAGATTTGAAAAGCAGGTTGAAACATGGGAGATGACCTTGATTCTGTGCCTGTACAGTAAACGTGTGTGTGTGTGTGTGTGTGTGTGTGTGTGTGTGTGTGTGTGTGTGTGTGTGTGTGTGTGTTTAGGTTAGTGTGTATTTTTAGGGTTGTCTGAGGTGTCAAGTGTCTGTCTGTGGCAGATTTGTTCATCTCACTTTTTCAGGAGCTGTGATTATCAGTCGGGTGCGGCCACGTGTGTGTGTGAGAAAGAGAAAAGGGGTTGTTGGTGAGCCAGAGGTGATTTACGTGTGTGTGTGTGTGTGTGTGTGTGTGCGTGCGTGCGGTGGATTTATGATTAAGGGACAAATGCGAGCGTGCCAAGCTGACAGTCTCCATCACAGAGGCCTGATGTGAAGGGACAGGTCATGTCAGAACACAGAAGCAGCAGTTTCATCATCCAAAGGCCAGATGGGAGAGAGACAAAAGCCCACAAAGACACCCACTCACACTTAGCTGACAGAGTTTGTTCCAGTGCACTGATTGGCAAATGAATGCACGGAAGGACACAGGTAATCCTGTGCTTTATCACACACATACACACACACACACACACACACACACACACAACAATAGAAAAAAAAAATCTGATTTGCATCAGTCGATCAAAGGCAGCGTTCAGACACAAGAGTCACAAGTGGAAATGACCCAATGTTACTGCTCTCATCAGAACAAGAGGGTTGCTTTTCGCTCCTCCAGAGGCAAACGCATACACATGATGCGCTTGGCTGAGCAGAGAAGTTTAGTTTCCTGTCCTGGGCATATACTGTAAGTATTTTTAATATACAGTGAGGCTGTCAATGTCATCAAAATGAAGACAGGGGATTGAGTCACGCTGAAATCTGCCAGGCATTTTTTTTCTTTAAAAGGGTCAGTTAACACTTAACACCAGAGGTAAGTGGGAAAATATGTTTTGTCATAATGTGGGTAAACCACCCTTTAAAATACGTCTCTTCAGGTGTCACATAATTAAGATGCCAATGGATTCATGTGATTTGAATTTGTATTTTTGTTATTGATTGCTTCTGCTAAAAATGTCACACACAGAGAGACACATCTTGGAGTTTACAGACCTCTCCTCCAGATGTAAATTTGACATGCTAAAAACCATTTGCGACCACTTTTGATGCAGCTGTACTGGAACAACGCAGGTTAAATCTTTTTCTTAAGAGAGTGAGTGAAGCATTTTTCATCCTTGTTCCCTGCCCAGATTTTACAAACTGCCCAAGTAGCTGAACTCTCTGACCCGTTTTCCTGACATGTGGCGCAGCTGTCGCCTTGAGTTTCTTGATGTTGGCTATTTGAACTTTTTGATGCCAATTCTCTGTTGACTAAAAGAGACACAAGGCAAAGGAAGCCAGACAGAGCAGGAGCGTGCTATTCCTCCGCGTGCAATTCATCAGGAATACCTTCTAAAAAAATCCACAAAACTTGCTCTTTGACGATATTTACAGGATAAATATTTCTTGCAGACATGTAAAATACAGCGACTGAAAACCAACCCGGTTTGTTTTACAAAATAAAAGTACTTTGGTGTCTCTGAAAGTTTTAGGAAGCAATCCTCACCACGTGGTTATTAATAACTGCTTGTCGTTTTTTTGCTTCCTTCTTGTTAGCGATGCCAGCTCGATAACTCCGGCTTATTAGTCACGCTGCCAAATGAGCCTGTCTAGTTTTCTATCTCTGGTAAATAGCTCCCATTGAGATTTGAATCATATGAGGTGTTTGTTAGATGAGAAGTGATCGTACAAGATGTAACCGAAGACTATGAGGGGAATCTCGCTAATGCCACAGTGCCTAGTGTTGTACAGTTTATTCAATCGCTGCCATTCACGTGCCAGGAAAAAGAATCAGACATTCTCTAAAAGGGCTTTTATGGTTTTTTTCTAACTTTGTTAAAGATGAACCAAAATCCAAACAACAACAACAACATCAACAGCTATGGATAGGTATTTGTATTGCAAGGTGGAGGCAGCAAGTACTGAGCCGATGTAGAACCAAGAACGCGTCCAGTGAGGATATGTACAGTATAGTGCTAAACATGCTCCACTTTCTTCTGACAGTTTGCTGACCATTCCCATAGTGTCCTTCTCAAACAGGAATAGTTTGCCCCAATGGCTGAAATATACAGTATGAAGGCTTTTGAGATGATCCACCAACGCTGCTCCTCATGCAATTAGAACATTTACTGTGAGCAGAAGAGTCCTTTGGTCTGCTCTCAGTGCAGCTAATTAGGATGTGCTGATTCCTGCAAGATGCATAACAAGTGTTATGCACGCACACAGGCAGAACCACATGCCAAAACCCATTAATACCGGGTGCTTGTGTGTGTGAGAAGGGGAGGGTTTGTAGCACAATGGTTATAATGGACTAATAAATCTGGTAAAATATGGTATTGGTTGGTCATTTTTCACTGTTTTTTTTTCCCCCCAACCTTTGTCGTCAATACAATAGATTCTTGTGGGCACATGTGGATTTTATGACTTCCTACATTTTTTATTCTAATGAGAGCATGAATACTAGAGCTAATATAGAATGATAAATATTTGCATAAAGCAAGCATATGTGTCCACTCCCATGTTAATAAGAGCATGAAAATTAAAAGTACATTTAGAACAGAAAAACAATGTGCGATTTTTTTGCGATTAATCATGAGTTAACAATGAACAATCATGCGATTAATCACAATTCAATATTTTATTGGATCGACAGCCATAATTAATTATTATTTTTGAAGCATCTACCATGACTCAATGATCATTTTTATTTGATCATCTCAGTGAGCCTCCACCACTCTTTTAGTACCAAATCAACTTACTTGGATACATTCACAGACTTTCCTCTCAACCAATGATGATTCAGGCTGAAGGATGTTTGAACCACCTTAACTGGTACATCTCTTGTCAGTATATTAAACTAGATGATAGATGATAAAACTCTCAAAATAATTTAATGAAACATCAACTTGCCTTGGTTGAATTGTTTTCAATGCTGAGCCTGGGGCTTTTCCCACTTTGCTGTAAGTAGACTTCTGTGTGAAAACACCATGTTTTAAAATTTCTTGGGATCAGTCCAACCGTCTCTAGTGAGCACTTTGCTTCTGGTAGAGTGTCTACTTCCTGTCTCTCTGCATCAGGGAGACGAAAACATCCCTCCCCTCTGCCACAATCACTCTTCATTTCCATCAGCTCCTTTCCCAAACTGTAAACACTCCCTGACCAGCTGTCTGCGGCTGTGACCTCTAACCTGGGTGGCTTATGGGAGCTGCAGTCCTACTGATGTGTCCGTGCCCCAGTCACCTCCCGGGTGTTTTCTGGCTGAGTGGAGGCGGTCTCAGAGAGTTTCCTCGGGTGACCGAGCCCGACCAGACCCAGGTCACACCCTGGGGGAGAAATCGCTCTGGGGAAACTCAGCTGACGGTTGGTCATTTATTCAGCACATTTGTCAGCTGTTTCCTGTGGACAAAGTGTCAGCTGCAATGTAGAGCAAAGACAAAAAGGTATCATAGAGAAGGTAAACACACCCTACATCAAATTAAGCATGAGGCAACTACAGTATGTCACAGCCAATGTCAAATGTAAGGAAGCCAAGCTCTAGTATAAATAAAAGGTTTGAATAAATAAATTACAATTATAACTTATTTTCCAAATAGAAGACTTTAGATTTAAGACACCTATTGCCTAGAGCTGATCTTAACATCGGATGACATCCACATTATGAGCTTCTAGTGCAATAATATGCTGTCCCAGATATTGTACTGTGTTGTTATGTGTGTCAATAGTCAGAAAAGAGGACTTGAAGTTTGCCATAAACAGCCTAGTGTTAGGTGAGCTGCTAGAATCAGTAGCAACAGTTTCCACTAGCTTCTTTGGCTTGATTCTGCATCCTTTGGCTTTAACTCACTGCCTCTTAGTGCATATTACATTACATAAATGTTTTATTAAAAGCTTTTATTCAAAGTGACTTACAATAAGTGCATTCAACCATGTGGGTACCGAAACAAAAATTGCAAGAATCAAGTACATTAACTTCAGCAAATAGGCTAATCTGCTGAAGTGCTACATTTAGAAACAAGTAGAGAAAGTGTTTATGTTATGCGTCAAGATGCAGTCTGAACAGATTTAGTCTGCGACGGAAGGCATGTAGCTCGTTCCACCAGTGTGGAGCCAGAAAACAGTTGTGATTCTGTTGAGTAGTAACTGGGCCCCCCACATAGTTAAGATGTAGCAAGCAGATTGGCGGTAACAGAGCATCATGGACGGGCTGAGGTCTATGGTTTGAACATATCCTGGATGTAGGATGGGCCTGAGCCATGCGCAGCACGATAGGCAAGTGCCAGTGCAGGGTGCAGAGGAGTCGGGCAGTGGGACAACTAGGGTAGGATGAAGATTAGCTGGGCTGAAGTATTCTGGATTAGCTTGCAGAGGTCAGACGGCATATACAGGCACACCAGCTAGGAGCAAGGTGCAGTGGTCTGAGTGAACGTGACAAGAACCTGGACCAGAACCTAGGTGAAGAACAGCCTTATCCCAGACTGACCTCATGAAGTGGCATATGTATGACACGCCAATTCGTATGCCATTTTTCCGTGTTATCAAGACGTATACCTGCTTTTTAGCGTTTTTATCAACGCCGTTTGGCCTCCGTTGACTTACATTACCTTGCGTTTGTGTGTGAATTTACGCCGTAGCGAGTAGTATGAAAGGGCGAAAATCCGTGTATGGAGGTTGGTCGGGGTGGTAGATGGGTCAAACACAGGACTTTCACCCAGGAGACCGGGGATCGTGTCCTGCGTGCCATGTTTCCTTTATGTCCCGCCGCTTTCTTCTTTTACTAAATCCAACCCCGTTCTTCTTTTCCTAAACCCAACCCGTCCGCTGTATATGGCACTCAAAACATAGACGCCACTTTCAAGTGGCGTGTACGTTTACGCAATAACATGCCACTTGCAGAAAGTGGCGTGTACGTTTACGTCCGCTGTATACAGCGTAGACATACACGCGGATAGCTCAAAATGCGTACAGATAACACGCCACTTGGCTCAAGAAAGTGGGCGTGTATATTTACGCAAAGTCATGATATCACGTTGCTTATCCTCTTGATGTTGTGGAGAATGAATCTGCAGGAGTGGGTTGTCACATCGATGGCAGCAAAGGGCAACTAGTCAACTAGAGTCACACAGAGGTTCCTCCCAGTCCGAGCCGGGGACACCTCGAAGGTCTCAGTGGTAAAGTGGATGCCTTCCCTAGAGGAAGAGCAGCCCCTCCAATGAGAGGTGTCAGCCAGAGACACAGAAATGGGAGCTGCCACCTGGGTTTCAGATCAGATATAATGAGTGGAAAACTCATAATCAACTCAAGATCAGAGGAATTAAACTGAATTTTGTTGTTTCCAAGCACATCCCAGGGGGGACGAGATGCGTTTTGAAAATCATACATAGAACTGTCTTTTGTTTTTCTATTCACTGCTGTCACTGAAATGAAGTAAAAGAAGAAAAATATGATATACTTCTTTTCTATTCCAACAACAAGTTAAAATGTGTGATGTTTGATTTCTCACTGCCACTGCTGACCTGTATTCAGATTAATATCAAATAAACCTCAAATTAAAAAGGGCTCAAGCTGGCTCATACTGATAATTTCACAAGTCCTGGAAACACACCTTTTATTAAAAAATTTTTTTTTATTATTTATTAAAAAGCTAAGTGCTTGTTTCCATGCGTTTCTGAAATAGGAGAGAAGGCTTCCTTCTAACAAATTTTTGCAATTTTAGCATCCTGCAGCCAAGCCTACCTCCCTGCACGCTCTTCTTCAGCTTCATCCCCTGTCAGTTCTCACCCTATCTCCATCACTGCACCGGCGCAATTATACCGCAGCCACTGGCCCAGGTTATAGAGAGTTCAGTGCTCTCAAGCTCAGCCCCTCGGCCCCTAAAGGACATTGATTCCTCTGACCTATGTGTGACTGCTCTTCGACCGACCGACGTTCACCGAGCTTCTTGCGGCATGCTTCAGTGCGCAGTTAATTTCCCAAGGCTCAGTACACCAGGCTATTAGCACTGAGGCTAAACACTAGCTGCCACAAGCCGCTGCCTTGGTGAGCTCCATAACCAGGGCTGGTGGGAGACTCGCAGGATCTCTGACACACTGCAGGCTTCCACTGGCTACTCATGCATGTAGTCTTCTCCTCCTGAACCTGTGTTTCCCGTTAAAAAGGCAATTTCAGCAGGTAGATTCTGCTGATGAGCCAGCTGTTTCTGAAGCATGTAGTTGTTGTCTTACAAAATGGAATATGGAGCTATCTTAATGTTTACCCTGAGTTTGTTTTGCCAGTTCTAAATGATCAGACGCAACAGGCATGAAGCACTTAAGTTGCCTCATGTTCTTACAAAATCAATACAATATATCAGACAATTTACACCTAGTTAACACAAGTTATGCTGATGAGATCATAATTCAGCTAATTAATGTACGTAGTGTGTATTGACTCAACAGCAGAGACCTGTTACTTTACACCTGCCTGACCTGTTATCCCACTCCATAAGTCGCTTGGACCAAAGATCTTCAACAAGGGGTCTGGGGCCCCTAGAGGGTCGTCAGAGTTACTGTAAGGGAAAAGAAACTCCTGCACACTGTCTAATTTGCAAAAATAGATTTAATAGTAGCCAAAAAAAAACAAAACACATTGATGACAGTAGTAGGGGGTCCCTGCTCCGTCTCTCTCTCAGTTAAGAGGTCCTTGGCTTAAAAAACTTTGAAGACCCCTGACTCAGACAATTACCTACCATACAACGATTAGTGTTCGCATTCTTCTATAGTACAACACATTTTACGAGCAGCTGAAATGATGGCCAGACATCAAACACCCATACATCCATTATCTGTAACCGCTTAGCCTATTCAGGGTCGCGTGGTGATGGAGCGGATCCCCGCTGACATTGGGAGAGAGGCAGGGTACACCCTAGACAGGTCGCCAGTTCATCACAGGGCGGACACATAAAGACAGAAACTGTTAATGCTCACATTCATATCTACGGACAAATTAGAGTCAACAATTAACCTAACCTGCATGTCTTTGGACTGTGGGAGGAACCGGGGAACACCAACACAAACACACAAACATGGGAAGAATATTATAAAGGCACACGTTTGTAGACAATTCAGACCATCCTGGTAAAAACTGTAGCAGGAACCACTCATCACTCTGGGTTATCATCCTGGGTTGAATCCTCTGTCATACTCATCGAGCCTATGAAGCTGTGCAGCTAGTGTCTATCCCGCAGAGGTGTGACACAGTGGGGACGAACACTGCCTCCAAACCTATACCTAAATAACCTATATATCCAATCACCATGAAAACTGACCCTGACCAAACCTTCCCACCCCAGGGCTGGGGACACAACTGCACGATAAGCAGCTTTTCAACCTCGACTCTGGTCTGGCCTGGACTGTGTTGTCCCTCCCAGCCCATCCAGTTATGACGCCAGTTGCCAGAGGCCAGTGTGAATCTCATATACAGCAGCCGCTATCAGTCGGTCCGTAGGGGCGGCTGGCACTCAGTTAGGGCAGAGATAGTCTCTGCGTTCGCTCTCTGCTCCATAGTGCGACAGAATAATCAGAGCAATAACACTCGCTGGCAATATTTCAGCACAGGGGCTCTGAGGAAGGAAATTAAAGAAGAAAAGGGGAACAAGACTCCGCTGTGGATCTCACATCAATTTTTTTTTCTGCTCTCCGTGTCGCCAAGAGAGGACGTCCAAGGCAATAAGGCTCACAGCCTGCGGAGGGAATTGTTTTGCCAAAAATATTTGTTGTTTTCAATAATGTGGCTGTTTGTATTGCACAGAGGAGGGGAGAGGTTTGAAAAATTGTGGTGCACATACAGTCTCTTGTAGTGCCTGAAATTTGCCATTGACACCTTATTCTCGTACCCAGGGGATATAATAAGTAAAGAGTATGATTAGTATGACTGTGGGTGTTACAAAAAAAGCATGTACATGTGGTTTTTTTTCCCCGCAGTTCTATTTCTATCCCTGATACTACTATCACTGCCCGTACTTAAACCTTGGCGTGTTGGCTTATAGCTGGACCCACACTTAAAGATCCCTTGGGACTCAATTGCTTGCACAGGCTCTCCTCGCTCTGGTTTTAACAGGCTAACTCTCCCTTTGCTAATCCCCTGGAAAGGTGCCTAGCCCTGGGGACAATAGCCCAAAGAGCCATCCCAGTCTCTGGAGCTTTGAACAGGTGCTCTGAGGGTCTTTTTTGGCCTCAGAGACAAAACCTCCAAGCCTCAGTGATCCTCAGGATGAGCCAGGAAAATGCAGCCCAGGCGAGCCAATGGCAGCTAGTCATGCAGCCAACATCTGAGCATCAGCAGTTTTGCAAAGACAGAGGAGAGAGTGGGAGCCAGAAGAATTGACTATCACCACTGGATGAAAAAAAAAAATGGGAACAAACGGACACACACACACACACACACACACACACACACACACACACACACACACACACACACACACACACACACACACACTCCCTTGCAGTGCGCAAACTTTCACTTACTTAAGGCTAACATTTGGCATGGGGATATTGCGATTTATAAGTGGTGTTTCGCAGAGGGAAGTAGTGTGTATGTGTGTTTGTTGTGGGCGAGTGAGTGAAGGATCCCTTTCATCTTACACACACACACACACACACACACACACACACACACACACACACACGATGGAGCAAGCAGTGTAACCATGCTTCTTAATGTGTGGCAACCATGAGGTTCGGGTGCAAGTAAATCAAAAAGAGAGAGAGGGACTGGAGTGCAGTCATAAACAGTAAACAGGACTATGGAAAAGTGAAATGAGAAAAGTATTAATGAGCAATGAAGTAAATAATAATAGTATACGGCGTCTTTTTTTCTTATTAGAAATGTTTGAACTTTACTTTCTCTGCAGCAGGATTTATGTGGAAAATGATTGGGTGGTTAGCATATTCTGTGTTAACCACCATGCGTAAAGTCATAAATAAAGCTATGATGGGCATAGGGCTGCAGCTAATTAGGGATTCATTTAATTAGTGAGTAATCTGGTGATTTTCAAAAAAAAAAAAAAGGAAACTACATTTTGCATAAAACTGGGAAAAGCAGCAAATCCTCACATCCTGAGAAGCTATGTGAAACTACTACTATTAGACAGTATGTTTGGCATTTTAAAGTAATACATAAAATGTAATAATAATGGTCGACTAATTCATTAGTTAGCCATTTACTTCAGAAATAGATATGCACAAGTATAATAGATGCTATACTGATATACAGCCATGTCTTTCTCTTCCCTCCCTCCAGCACAATTAGCTGCACTACAACTCAAGTCAATTTTTATTGATATAGTCCAATATTGCAAATCACAAATTTGCTCAAGGTGCTTTACAATCTGTACAGCATACGACACCCTCTATCCATAGACCAAGTCGAATTAGGAAAAAAATAATAAAAAAATACTTCTAACAGGGTGAAAATGAAGAGAAACAGAGGAGGTATCCCTCTCCCAGGACGGACAAATAGATGTTTACATTTACACTGTTGACAGTATGACCAAATTAAAGATGGATTGTAAATATATGAAGAATGAATCTGGGAGGTCATTGAGCAACACCTCAAAGCTCAAGCACACCATTCACTACCAACTCCTAGTTCTGCCTTTGAGGAAGAGTGTAGGATTCAGGGAAATGACCTGAACCTCTGTCTGTGTTATGGCCTGCCGGTCAAGGTATTCACTCTCAGGGTAAAAGAAGTGTACTGGAGCAGGCCAACATGGACTCAGTGCATGGGCAACTGGCCAGTTCAAATAATCTGAAGGAAATACAGAAAAATACATGGAGGGGTAGATTTAGGGGTTTAAGGGATATAGGAGTAGATTACTCAGATTTAGATATAAAATCTGATGAATCATAGTTGGATCATCCGTTGTATAACTTACTGGTAACTTCTGTTTAAATCTTCTGAGCAGTCTACCATGAAGATAAGGCTCTATGATGTCCCAATGCAATAATATATGGTTGTGCAAAACCAGGAGGCAAGAGGACAGAGGAGACAAAAAAATAAATAAATAAAAAGACAAGTCGGACCATAAACACCCCTTCTTATGACCTTGCTCCATGTATTGTTGTCCTACAGGGCTTGTTACGTCTTGACTGTTTAAATAGTCCTGCACAGCATGCAGTGTGGGAGGCTATTCCTTGGTACAAAGTTAAAATAAAAACATGAATCTAAAACCACAGAGCCCGACTAGAAAGTGTTCTGTTGTTCCTCACACAGTAAGAAAGTAAATGTTTCAAAAACTCAAGCTCCTCTCTTCTCTGGGATTTGGACACAGATGCTAAGAGTGGCATTTTCTAGGAAAGTGACAAACAAGTGGAACATGGGGGTGGTTTTGGATAACACAAGCAGCACAACACGAGGGAGGAAAGTGTTAGCACTTCACTGCATTCATTATTCACATCTAATTAGCATAATAAGTACAGTAGTTATGCAAAGCTGTTATAGGGAACCTGCCAAAGAAAGGTTAGCTCTTTAACTACTGAGGAAGAGTCAGAGATCAACACACACACACACACTCCATATACTGTATTCAGACTTTCATTCCATATATTCAGACTTTCAGTCAATATATTCAAGGTTCATTCTATACATTCAAACTTCAAATAGTCAATAATTGTATATATTTCAAATATTTGTTATTGTATTTTATCCTATTATTATTTCATGTATATTGTATCCTAGTATTTCATGTATATTCTGTACGTGTGCTGTGTGTCTGATATTTTGCTGCTGTAACACTGTAATTTCCCAATAATTTCCCAAACAATTTTCATTAATAAAACACACACACACACACACACACACACACACACACACACACACACACACACACACACTTAGTCTATAAGTCAACTAATCGGAACGGTTGGAACGGTAAAAAGTATTTTGGCAGCTGTCCAGGTTGCTTACTTGCTTTTCTGCTGTTTTGGAGAAAGACTTTAACATGTTGCTTAAATTGTCACTTCCTGTGTGTGGAAACTTCCCTGCAGTGACCTGACATATCTGACATCAAATTACATTTCAGAAAATAGACGGAATCTGTACTGTCCCACTTGGTGAACAGGATGCTCTCTACTGCAGTTATAAGATATTTGTTAAATATATCTTGAAAACCTCATGTCCTGAATTTAAAGTAAAGTAGTCTTCACAAGAATAGCATTGTAATCATAGACGCAAGCACACACCCACACATGCTGTCTGTCTTTAGACCTAAAAACAGACTTCTCACATCTCTCAGCTTACTGTGGTTTTTTCTTCCTTATCGTGGAATAACGGCGTCAAACTTACAGCCTGACTGGGGGGAAACAAAGCCAACATGCACTTCACTAACCTGTTTATTCCTACTAAAGCCACGGAGCATGAAATGCACACGCTCCCTCACGACAACAGGAGCGAAACCACAGTCTTTACGGGGCTTATTAGAAAGCCTCCTTCCAGTCTCAAAGCAAGAAGGAGAAAAATAGAAGGAGCAGAGGGAAAAGCAATGCTATGCAAGTGTCGAGAAAATATTTTGATCTTTGCTTCAGCAACAAAAGAAAAGAAATCAGCTCAGTTTATACATGGGCTTGTTAGAAATGACAAGAGGCTGCCTATAAAGTCTTACACATACTGCTCAGGACTGGGCAGGTTTATGGGGGGAGGTTTCTGTGCCTTTGTCATTTTCAATTATTGTTCTGCATCAATTATACTAATACTCAACCATGAAAGGCATGCATTAATGCAGGCTACTGCATGAGGCTATTATCTTCTTCACCAGAAAATCCTTGTATGGTTTCAAGATGAGGAGTCGTTTTTAGAAGGAATTTGCCATTTTCATTCACCCTTTCAATATGTCAACATTATGGATGTAGGATGGGAAATGAATGTTAATGTGTCACGTCTGAGGAAATATCAGGCTTGGACCCAAACTGCAGAATGTATTGATGAGAAGGTAGCAGGAAGAGTTAGAAGATGTATTAAAGAAATAAGGGCTCACAACAAAAGGTGTCCTGAGGCAGGCAGGTAAATCCAGGAATACGTAAAAGGAAAATCCTAACAAAAGCCAGTACACACACTGGGAAACTGAACTGGAACTGGAAAAGCCGAAAACAGGAAGCAACTACACACAGAGAGAAGCAGGGAATGAGGGTGGTAATGAGGGCATGAGGGCTAACGAACAGGTGAAACACATCAGGGCGGGATAACAACAAAACAGGAAGTAAAACAAGATATGACACAAGAGAAAAAGAGACTCCAAAATAAAACAGGTAACCAACAAACCCAGGATGACAACTGTGGTAACAAGACGACAAGGACTGGGAACAACAAGGCAGGCTGATGAGGGAAGACATGCAGGGCAGTGCTACAGAGACACATGAGGTACACATAGCACAGAAAACTAAAACATGACGAAAGAAATAGAGGAACCCTAAACACCAAATCCTCTAGAAAAAGAATACTGTCACAAAAGTTCCTTAACAAAAAGAACAAAGGCCGCTAGCTACACGGTCTTAGCAGGTCTTTGCCGCTCGCTAATGCTTTTTTCTCTTGGATACTTCTTTTGGAATATGGACCGGGAACCTGAAATGGTGTCTTTTATTCGTAAATTCTCGTTACACAAACGGCAAATATCCTTTACCGACATGTTGCTTGCTTGCTGAGCTAATGAGCTAAGCTTTGCCTGCAGCAGCAGGGGTAGCCTGGCTTGTGGTTGTATTTTCATACGCTTCGTTGATCTGATTGGTTGATTTGGCCCGTCTATCACCAACATAGGTGGTGATAGACAGATGGTTAATCCAATCAGCTATCCAGTATTTTCGCCCCTTCCCAAAAGTTCTCAAACGGAAAGTTCCCAGATGGATATGCCGAAGCAATCCATCTGGCGGAGTCAGGTTACCTTCTGCAGCCCTGTCTCCTAAACAATACGTTCCCAATACAACAAAACTGCATTCTCATTTAAGTTTTGAGTATTTTGTGCTGGATTAAGTTTTTCGGTTTAGAAGCTTTTATTGGTGATTTTCCGCAGTAGAACGTGCCACTATACTCCGTTAAAGTCAGCCCCCCAGCCCAACGACAGATGGTAGCCTACCTGTGTCACGTTGGAGCAGGGTTCAAATAACAAGTCCAACGTTACATGAACAATCAGAAATGGTCGTTTGGTCCCTCTGTCTCTCTCTGTCCCTCATTCTGTCCTCCTCCCTCTGCCTGTTGCACACCTGAGCGTAGTCCGTGTGCAGGTACAGTACAGGCCAAAAGTTTGGACACACCTTCTCATTCAATGTGTTTCTTTATTTTCATGACTATTTACATTGTAGATTCTCACTGAAGGCATCAAAACTATGAATGAACACATATGGAAGTATGTACTTAACAAAAAAGTGTGAAATAACTGAAAACATGTCTTATATTTTAGATTCTTCAAAGTATCCACCCTTTGCTTTTTTTGATAACTCTGCAAACCCTTGGTGTTCTCTCAATGAGCTTCATGAGGTAGTCACCTGAAATGGTTTTACCTTCACAGGTGTGCTTTGTCAGGGTTAATTAGTGGAATTTGTTCCCTTATTAATAAAAAAGCAAAGGGTGGCTACTTTGAAGAATCTAAAATATAAGACATGTTTTCAGTTATTTCACACTTTTTTGTTAAGTACATAATTCCATGTGTTCATTCATAGTTTTGATGCCTTCAGTGAGAATCTACGATGTAAATAGTCAGGAAAATAAAAAGGAAACTCATTGAATGAGAAGGTGTGTCCAAACTTTTGGCCTGTACTGTAGAGTGGGGGAGGTGATAAGAGGGCGTAGAGTGAAGGGACGGAGGCCCATGGAGAGCACCCAGCAGCACACTAGTACGGAGTTTCCCCTTCAGGTAGACGTAGGTAGACGCGGGTAGACGCGGGGAGACGCGGGGAGACACGGGGAGACGTGGGTAGACATGGGGAGACGCGGGGAGACGTGGGTAGACATGGGGAGACATGGGGAGACGCGGGAAGACGTGGGTAGACATGGGGAGACGCGGGGAGACGTGGGTAGACATGGGGAGACATGGGGAGACGTGGGTAGACATGGGGAGACATGGGGAGACGTGGGTAGACATGGGGAGACGCGGGGAGACTCGGGGAGCGACGGCGTATTGCGAGGTTGGTCCAGCGTCTTCCCATCTTTTGTTCTTTTTGGCCGGGGTCTCCAGTCCCCTTTTGTTTTCTCTTTGGTTACTACTTTTGGGATTATTTTTGCATTATTTAATAAAGCCTGTTGGTTAATTGTTAACCTTGTGTCTGGCATCCTTTTTTTTATATGTTGCATCCTCCAATCCCGTTTTGAGCTTTTCAGCCACTGTTTGTTTGGCAGGTTCTGCACGTCAAATGTTTGGAGGTTTTGGTTGCATAAATATTAGACTCTAAGCAAATGTAAGTCTCAACCAAAACTCAGTGAAAGAGACAAAGGACGGGAGAAGGAGACACACACAAGTAGGCCAGCGGTGTGATGATGATGTCCCGAATGCTCTGGGGTTCAGACAGTGACTTTGTCTACTGCTGGCAGAGCAAACCCAAGTCAACTGAAAAGACAGAGAACAGCTTTGACTATCTCCCCATGTACACACGCTCTACATGTATTTTTATATCCGCTCCAGTTGGATGGAGAGGCCTATTACACTCAATAGGGATTGTCTACCCCCTACTGTTACCCACAGACAGGTTTTCTTCTCTTTTCCAAGGGAGGTGGCAGAAAAAAGACAAACATTCAAGGAAGAAAAATAACTGAGGGTGGTTTCAGAACATCCACCTTTCCTCAACTTGCTCCAAATGAAATGGCACACTGTAATCCCAAAAGTAAGGCTGCTTAGGCCTGTTCAAGAAATATCTTTAAAGTATGGAGAGGAGTACAGGGCCTTCTTTAAAAACACACACACACAGGGCTCTACCGCTGCTGCTGTGCACGGCATATTATTTACTTTATTTACATCAGAACTACACTGGAGAATAAGAGATGAAACTGAATTAAACATCATTTTAGGGAGAAACTAAAGGCAAGTATGCCTGCAAAAGTGGATGTAGAAGTTTCCCAGGATTTTTTGTGAGCATTTTGAACTGACATACTGTACCTGTAAGCACATTGGCTGCTTTCTAACTTTCTAAATTCCATTTCATGACACAATGACAGCATCGCTCAACCACATCTCCCTCCTCTTGCTCCATCTCTCCATTTCTTGCTATGCCTCAAACTAGTTGCAATAAAACTCAAAAAACCACCTAGTCTTGCATTGCCAGACCTTCCTCCACAGCGCTGCCGAGGAAGGTCTGACTAGTCCCCACAACATTCCGGGATGGGAGGCAAACATGCTCTGGTGTATTGGCATTTCTTTGAACCAATCACAATTGGTAAAGCGCCGAAAGGAGCAACGGTGCCTCTGCAAAATAGCCTCGGGAAATAACTTGTTTTAGTGGAACATGTGTACATTCAAAAGTCATGCAACAGGAAACTCAGATTGGACAGATAGTCTAGCTAGCTGTCTGCAGAGATCTGAGGAGCAGTTAACCATAGTCCTCAGAAATCCACCGGAGGTTAGAACACCAACACAAAGAAAGAGGAAGGTCAGGGACATCCGGCTGAAAATTAAGGATATCTAGCGGAACCTTTTGGCGGCACGTGAACAATCCCGGAAATAAAACATTGTCGATATAGACTACTTTCCACCCATCTACGCCTTTCAGAAATGCTCTCTTGTACCTAACAGACAATTAAAGCACATTATACAAGAGCATGGGAAAAGAAAAACGGGCAGAAGATGAGTGAGGCTGTAATTTGACGAACAAGCTAAACCACCCCTTAAACATGCAAGATCTGTAGGTGACAGTTAAAGTAATGCAACTTAAAATTCATATTTTCTTTTATCAAATACAAAAACAAAAGAATCAGAACCGCCATTTAAAACTATAAAGTACATCACCAAGTCAAAGGCCAAATCACTGTTCGGTTGATCGGTGATTGGCTCATGGCTTTAAGGAGTGCCCTATGGGATTAGTTGGTTTAGCTGGAATCCCACTGTTCATTAGCAGGCCCCCCAAGTGTTTTGACATGCTAGTCATACATAAACATCTCCTCATTAACACTAGGATACTCACAATGAATGCATGGGGAATGTCATTTAAATCAGAATGGACAAATGAAAATAGAGGGAAATAGAGAAGCATTACCAAGGCACCATACATGAATTGCATGCAGCCGGTTTAATATTAGAAGATAATTCATTACTTGTACATGTACTTTATGTTCTCCTATAAAAGAGACGTGAGGAAATGAGAGAGCTTCGAGATGGGGGGGGATGTGATCGTCAGTGCCACAATACAGAATATTTCATATTTATATAATCTATCAAGGTCATTTGTTATATTTACACAAGATAGGATGTTTACCAGTGTTATAATGTGAAGGACAGTTCAAGCCAACACATGTCATGGACATGAGACATTTCACTATAGCTATAGGACAGGATGCCATCTGAGAAACATGAAATCCTGCATCCTGGCTGTCATCTGAGACCGCCATAAGGTTGGGATGTACCCAATAAATGGCCCATAAAGATAGAGTAAGTCTATTTTAACTGAAAGTGTAACTTGACAGACATTTCATAGACAGTAACTGTGAGATTTATGTTGTGGATATGCACAGTATAATACTGTTAACATCCAGATAAGCTGTACATGCCAAGCTAAAGACACACTCAAGGCTTTTGTAAGAGGTTTGAACAGTTTCGTTTTTTCTGAAATTGTACAAATAAAGTACTAATGAGATGAAAAAAATAATCCCAGTCAAAGATAAAGGAGAAGTCACAGATAAAAGTTGTTGGAACATTTCACAAGTTGTCAACCAATTCAACATTAATATTAACATTAACATTAAGATTTATTTTACATTAATAAACAGATCTTTTGATTGCAAAGATACTTGTAGAAGAATATGATTATAAACCTGAATATGTGTCTACAGTTTTAAATTTCTTGGCACCACCATATGTCAGTCCCTGAAGTGGGAGGTAACACCAACCTCATTATAAGCAAAGTCCACCAGCGGCTTCATTTTCTGCGCCAGCTCAGGAAGTTTGGTGTAGCTAGGGATGTAATGCTCCAATTTTACAGCGCCACAGTGGAAAGCGTGCTAGTCTTCTCCATCGCTGTCTGGTATGGTAACTCCACCTCTTCAGAGAGGAAGTAGTTGGAGAAGGGCAGAAAGTGCTATAAGACCCCTCTCACCCTGCCAGGTCCCTCTTCCAACTACTGCCCTCTGGAAAGTCTCAGAGGCAAAACATCCTGCTTTTGTAAGAGCACTTACCCCGCCACTATTAGGCTCCTTAATGCTCAGGCACCTTGCAGAGTAAACCTGTACTAAATGCACATTATAGACTGCACAAGACACTTTATGGGAAGTTGCAATAACACCAGGTCTTTACAGCTTTTAACTGGTTTTTATGATTGTCTATGTGATTGTCTTTTATGCCTTTATTGCCTTTTTTTAACCTGATTAGCACCAAGACCAATTCCAATCAACTGTGTTGACATGGCAATAAAGGATTGAACTTGAACTTGAGCTTGAATGCCCCTGTGTACATGTAACAAGACTTCCAGTTGCGTGGCACGGCAAATTTACTTCAAATGTTTTACGACAACACCACCTAGTTTTACTAGAGTCCAGGGGGGAGGAGGAACCTAAACCAAGCTTTCAGAGGAGCTGCAGAAAATGGGTAGGAGTTTCCTGACGATCTACATAGTTTATTGTGCGGTGAATGACGTCAGGCTGCTCTATAGGAGTCCTGAATTTAAAAACTAAGACCAGAATGTATAATAGCTGCTCTTTAACTTCCACAGTAAATATAAGATGTATTGAAAGGGGCATTATACTAATAATAATAATAAGACCAAAGTTGAAAAATAAATCTATTATGGATGTTCTCTCCTATGATTGTCAAATGTCAAAATGATGGCTTTACAAAGAAGCTCTTGCTTTTCGACATCAGAACATACCATTTACTTGATGTTTTTGGTAATAACAGCAGACTCTTTCATAGCTCCCCAAGAAAAAACTCAGCATGGCATCTCCATTTCACCAGTTCATCAAAGGGACTAGAAAAGGAGGATGGATAGAGGATACAGTAGGATAAAAGGCTAGCAGATTATAGGTCATGTTTTCATTTAAATTTCATGATTCTTCAACAAGAGTTCAACTAATGTGGATGCAGAATTGTGAATGTGATATATGAATGAGTCTGCTCACTGGTAGCCTAAATGAAAGAAAAGCTGGATAGCTTGGATGGCTGACAAGAAAGCCCCCCATATGGCTGTTAATAAAACTTTTACATGAACCTCACTGGTTTTCTGTTTGGTGTGGCAATACAAGTGTTCATCATATCTTCTCTTTCTTGGACTTTTTTCTTCCTGACAGCAGTGATATGCATCCATGCATCCCTTTTCTAAATCTAAATGGAGCCACCGTCAACACATCAGTTGCAGTCATGCATGTTGTACACAGCCACATTCCACACTTATCCTCTATCGTCAATGGCTTTTTCTGGTGTACAACGGCAACATCTCACAATTAGAAGTTACTTCATCATTCTACATGTTGATGCAGCCTAGTCCTATTGTAGAAAGTGGAGCTATTTGGAGGAGAAAGACAGTCATTTCCCTCCCGGCAAGTCACATGGAGCATTGAGCGTTCCGTTATTTAATGGTTCAATAGTGATACCTACTCCCTCCTGTTTGAGAGCATTGTTTCCCTATGGTTATTGCGCCATCAGTTACCCCTGCGGATGCCTGGCTGACATAAATGCATACTTCCCATGCCAGCAGAGCAAATTAAACTGAATTGAAGGTGGAGAGAGAGGGAATGGGAGATTAAGTGAGAGATGGCCTGGAGAGAGGAAGAAAGAGAGAAAGAGAGGTACAGAAAGATTGAGTAAGAGATTGAAGTAATGACTTGCAATCAGGAGTAAAAGAGGCTCTCTCACTCTCTCTTTGCAACCACACACACACACACACACACACACACACACACACACACACACATACAGGTTTGTCTTACTACACTTGTAAGGCCCATTTCTCCTTTATTTTCACTGTGTATGCATAAAGTTCACTGTAATCTAGACCAGTGTCTGAAATGGGCCAGTACTCACCAGTACTGAATACCAGCACTTTTGATTTTTGTCCACTTGTAATCGCTATTAACATTATTATTAACAGGCTGATATGTATACCAAAATGGGCTATACATCCTGATTTTTTGGGAAAAAACAAGAAGTTATATGTACAATCAGACATTCAGCACTTCCATGTAACCCGAATTGAAAAGTCCTTTAAGGTTATGAATAAGGTTACCACATTTTCGATTTTCCTTAAATCGTCGAATAGTCAACTATTCATGGTCACCCCTACAAGATGTACATATGAATACAAATATATCCAAGATACATGCCATGATCATGTCATGAAACTGCTGAATTGGGGTACTGGCACATTATTTGGTCAAATTCAAGCACTGAATAGATCTATTTATGACTCTCAACTGAACCCTCCTAAACAAGCTAAAGTGGGGCACAGTTGAGGCAGGAGCACAACATTTGTTGGCTGTACTTTTCTTTTACAATCCAACAAACTTCCGAAGGTGGTTAGGGATTATGTACTTGTTGCTAACATGAGTGACTATTAATGGTTTGTGTGGGTGCTTTCATGGAGAGGGGTTGTAATCTGACACTAGTTTCCAGCATTCTATTTCCTACAGATTGGGTTAAATTTACAAAGGAATTTATCATTTTTTACACAATAATACCAAAATGTTTTTTCTTTTTTTTCTTACAATGAAGAGTCAAAACCCACTGATGTTGTCAAAACTCATGCAGGAATACTCAGATACTCTGTTAATTTGCTGTCTACCAGAGTTGAGAGGATCTATACTAATTTCATCTGTGCGTTCAATACACAGATGGCTGCGTGAGGTATTTAGCTTAGCTCAGTATCCAGTTTGTGGCAGCTGGAAACACATATCCTCCGTAGAAAAAGAACCTTCTGATGTTCACACCTAATTCTCGCTAAGACTCTTGGCAAAAAAGCTAATTTGTCACAATGTTGAAGCATTCCTTTAACTAGCACTGATCTTAACTAAAACCTATTCAAAACATAACCCTTTAAGATACATCTAATAGTCAAGCAGAGTGAGGACTAACAAAATGACATCACCTAAAATATGGAATGCTAAAACCTCTTCTGACAAGCACACACACACATCATGCCTGTTAACCCTCCCGTTTTCCCAGGATTCTCCAGTATTTTACCCCTCTCTCCCACTGTTCACCCACTTATTATGTTATGTTATCCCACAATATGTTCTTGTAAATCTCCCCTATTTTTAAAAAGAAAAACATTTGGCTGTAGGCATAGCTGCCAGGCCTATTTGATGTATATGCTACATTTTCCTCCAGTAAAGCAGGTGGCAGTACGCAGCACATTAGCTGTTACATCCACAGTAGTGACGCAAACTCAATCAATCAAACAGCACCTGCCAAAGAAACAAGAAACAGAAGGATTCCAGGATGGATGACCATGACAGAATGGAGGAGTATCTGCCCGAAAGGGTGAAACCTTGGGCAAGTATTTCAGCAAATGGGAGGAGGGTTAAGGCTGATTTATGCTTCTGCGGCGGCAACCCCCGCAGACCCCTCTGCGTCCCCTCTGCGTCAGACTTATTTTCTGGTTACAGTAACTAGGTCAATGGATTTTACTGTGTCTATTTCTCGATACTTTTTACAAAATCTAAGCAAGAAAAGGCCAAACAAATAAGATTAATATTTTAGCACGACAGTCTATGGGGTTTGCCATTCTGAGTACTGTTTCAGTGGTGAGCGACACAGACACAGGCGACACCCCCTAGCGTTATGGCGCCGCGATGCAAAGCAACCCGACACGTAGGAGCGACGCCGTAACTACGGCGTGGAGTTGACGCAGAAGCATAAAACAGCCTTTACCCATACGTCGGTCAAAGTCATGATTTTTGTAACGCATTGTTCACCATCGGCAGGCACTCTCCCTCTCAGGGGGATAAAAGAGAAGCCTACGCTCTGCTGTCCATGTTGACTGTGTGACAGCTATAACCAGAGGGGGGGCCCCCTGGAAAATAGCAACCCCTGTGATCTGTGCACATGCTGTGGTAAGGGGCACACACACACACACACACTCCGATAAAGGTTTCAATCTTCATGGTAATCCGTCCCATGTTTTGTTCTTTCTCCACTGTAAGCAAACATGAAAACACTGACATGCATTTCACATGCAAACACACGATTCATACAAACAGATACACATCTCCAGTGGTGTCTCCAGCTGTGTATCTTTGTTTCTCTCCCTCCCTTGTGTAGAAGTAGAGTAGAAGCTGCTATCTGCAAACATGCTGATATAGTCACTGTTGCATTACAAACACACACACACACACACACACACACACACACACACACACACACACACACACACACCATGTCCAAAGGGCTCCGTGGGGTAAATATGTTTGGAGCCATCATGTCTGATCATCTAATCATGACTAGGCCTTTAGGGAGCAGAGCATGCCTGCTTCTGCCCTCGCCATACATGCTGATAACAAAATTCTCCCACAATGCCCTTCAACTCTACAGATTCATATCTCAGAGGTGGTTCAGATGGCTACAAAGACTACAATTTTCTTTTTTGAATGAGATAATTGATGTGTTTTGAGTTTTTCCATCACAGCTATTATTTCTTCCTCCTCTTCAAACGAATCAAGGTGATTGTGCGGCACATACAATTTGCTTGTGGTTACATGTCTAATTCTTATTGCCTACTTCTTTTCTAAGAATCTCATACTGTCTGAACAACCATTCAAACTTAATTACATAACCTGCTGACAAAAGAGCTTATTGATTTACAGCGATTGTTGGCCTGTTCCCAATCAGCGGTGTTGCTTTTGTGTGGAACTGCAGCTTTCTTCATTCTTTGAGGTAAAGAGGAAAAAGTTACGAGACGAGAACTTGATGTGCACAGCAGCTAATCTAGGACCAAAATTGATTGCTATAAACTGTTATGTAACACAACTTATGTTTAAGAGGCAGTTTATTAGTTTGCAAAAAAAAAACATATTTAGTTTTTACTTGTTCCTATTTAAAGTTACAATCTTGAAGATCACCGTTTCATTCACTTTGGCAGCACCTATGGCGATAAGCGGTAATTGAGAGACTGCAAAAAACAATACCCCGCTTCACATACAAGAGTTCCTTATTTTAACTAGAATGTACAATCTTCCTCTTCTGTCTTTGAATCTAACATGCTCCCTACTTTCTTCTCTTACAGTTATAAGCTTCACGGACATCATCTCCTATTACTATAACAAAGGATACTGCACAGTGATCTTTGCTTTTTTTCTTTTTCACTTATAAATCCATGACATCAATGTATTGCTGATTTCTTTCCTTGTTCCCATGTTTAAAATATATATATATAAAACTTTATTTACAGACTCAAGATCCAGATAGAAAAGTACACATATTATTAAAAGAGGGGTACACACAAACACAGAAACATAAATACATACAGACATACCACATATTACATAAAGGGAACATACAAAACATACATACATAAAAATAGCTATGCACATTAATTAAAACAGGTACAGATGCTTGTTCCAGTGTTTCCAGAGTTGGGAGGTATATCTGGTATCACTAAGTGCAGGGTTGGTTAAGGCGGTTCAAATGGTATTCTTTGACTCTGTTAATCGGCACATGAATCATGAATAAAATTCCTCAGCACAGCATGAAAGGTGGGAACATTACTCGTCACAAACAAATGGCTAGCACTGGTCCATCTTGGACACTTCAACAGGATTCTAAGTGCATCAAATGTGAAATTTGCGTGACAGCATATTTGCTTGTCCATATAATTTACAGCACTGGCACTGTATGTCATCATCGTCATAAAAATCATCCATCCATGATGCCCAGGTATTTTGCTTTAATAACTACGTTAAGCTCTTGCCCTGTCAAGTAAAAAGAGGGAAAGCATAGCTAAACACTATTTTTTGCATTGTATTTGATGTCATACTGTAGTCCATAGTTTGAGCAGACTCTAAGCAGTTGTTGTAGGCCAGCACTATATGGAGACATAACAATTAAATCATCTGCATACATCAGATGATTAATATGCCATTCCATATACAAATTAACAATTGACAATATTCCACTTTGTCTAACCCCATTGGTTACTGGGAAAGGAGCCAATGTTGTCTTCTCCCATCTTGCTTGCATAGTTTGATGGCATAATAGTCCAATTGTTACAACAAAAACAAGTTGGTGAGGATTAAGCAATGGGATGTTTTAACGTAAATCATATATCTGGAAGGAAGTAAGTCAAGTCAAAACAATGGCAATTTTTATGGTATTGCTTAACATTGCCCAGCATAAAATAACCTCTTTGTTAAAGTTAAGGAGCGACTATGGTCATGGTTGAAAGAAGCCATTGTTGACTGTCGGTAGGATACGGGAAGCAAACATCAATCTCAGAGCCCGACATTTTGGTCACCCACCAACGTCCTTACTTTTCCAACTTTGTGTCTCTATACCAACATCACACATTTTATCCTTTGCTCCCGACGGATAATTCTGACAGCCGCAAGAGGGCTTGAACATAAATATATGGGGGCATTTGCTGACATGACTGATGCTGTCATTTGTCTTCGGAGGAAAGTCTCCAAATTTGTCTCACAGTGTAACAATTGAAATATTAAACTGCCATATATCTTAATGGTGTCACCATGCAAACCACTTCTCTGCCTTTTCTCAATCATTTTCTTGACCATTACTCAACATCTGTCCAACATACGATGGAAATAAATCAGTTACTCTGACAGGTGTTGAGTCTCAGTAGCAAACCCACATGGCTGCCAGTTAATGATTTGGATGGAGGTTTTTCAGTTTCTCGCTAGAACAGCAACACTTGTACTTTACAGTAAATAAACATTTATCTGTAAATACCCCTTCCCCGAGTCCCGCCCCCTCCCGTTGAATGTTACTGTTTCATGTAGGCCTATGAGTTTATCCAGTAAAAGTTCTTACCTAAAGTACAAAAACACTATTTTCCTCATACTGTCCATTACTGCTGCATCTGTCTACCCTCTGTCTGAGACGTTCTGTTGTAGTGTCTCTGTGGTGTCCCTCATTGCAGCTGGAGACTGACTGTGATGGAATATGGTGCCACTTTCTACAATGAAAAATCACCAATAAAGGCTTCTAAACCAAAAACGACACAACCGGACATGTTCCAGCAGGAACGTGATCGGAAATTGGGGAGACATTAACAACATCAGCAGCCGCGATTGCAGTGTATGTATTGTAAACACTGCAGTAACGTGTCTTGAGCTGATGAGCACATAAGGAAATACGGCAAGGCTTGACGTCGGTTTGAGCCGAGAGTAGAACAAAAAAAATATTTACTCCGTTATTTGAAGCTTTAGCCAACGTTTAATATGACATCCAACATTGTAAGATTATATCTATGACAGACAATGAGGAAAAGCATGATATTTCCCGTTTAACTGAACATCCCTGAGCATCACTGAATAACATGACAAGCAGGTATACCACTGTTGACCTTCTGGTTGTTTTGTGTTGATTAGACCCATTTACATTAATCATCATAATAACATTTCACATATACAGTAAGCTAGTGTATATGCATACACCTACACAGCACTACAATTTTAGCAGGCAAAAACAAGACAAATGTATATCATTAGTCTGCATTAGTCTGCACAGCTACCACACTTTATTATATATAGTTTGTGGAGACTGTTTTTGCATAAAAGTGTGCTTTTCTTTTTTAGACTGAATCTGTAAGTGTAGAAGAAGTATTGATTTAATGCCAAGACAAACTGCGCCCAAGGATACTTTTTATACGTGTAGCCATTGTCACGTCTAAGACAACCACATTTACTTGTGTTTAAACAACTCTCCCTCTGCTCTTTTATGCCAAGTTATTATTCGTGAATTTGATGGAAATGTGATAACATGCTCACAACAATAACAACAAACAAAGGAGATGGCTTCTTTGGCGTGTTGACTTTTTTCATGTCTGATTACACGGCACACTTGATTTGTCTAATTTCAGGGATGAGCAGGACTGAGATGGCAGCACTGTGATTCGGCGGCTCGGTACCATCAATTCAATTCAATTAGTTTTAATTAGCGCAGTGAAGAGACAGAGGAAAAAGCAACAACCTCACAGGGTCCTCCAACAATGAAATGAATTACTCATGAGTGAAAGCTTATCAAATCAGCCAGTTTCATATGTAGAGAATATTAAATCAAGGCGCTGAAAGACATACAACGGCAATGAGTTATACTGCTATTTAAAAGGCATGAAATCTCTACTGGATACAAATCACATCACGATAACAGGCCAGCGGTTGTTTGATGATATTTGGTGTTATTATACATTCATTTGACACAAATCTGTCTTCTGTGAGATATTTTCATTTATTTTTAGATGTTGCCTTTGAATGGAAAACTTGCACCATAGAGCATTGACTCAAACTTGATTGAAGGATACATCTAACAATGACGGCAGAGACGTGCAGTTTTGTGAAAAAGAAGGGCTCTGACAAATGTCATATACATAAGAGCACTCTCTGATAATTACTTATGTATTTCAGCAGACATTAGGGCATCTTTGTAAAAAAGAAAACTGCAATTGTGCAAACTGACTTCAAACAATGTATTAAAGCAGGGGTTTCCAACCCTTTTGGCTGGTAACTTAACTTAAAATTAAGTGTTTCCCACAATTTCACATGACAATATGTGTCACATTTGTTTAGCCCCATGAGCTGTGAGCAGTTTTACCAAACTTTAACCTTAGATTGTGCGTGATAATAAAACTATCCATTATTTCATAAGAAAAATACAGTTTCTGAATGTTTTGTAGCAGAGCGTATTTTTTACCCTCTTTCCTATCCCAGTAATCATCTTGTGACCCCTGAGATGTCTCTACAACTCATTGGATGAGACCTGATGCGTACATGTAGTTTAGAGACTGTATTAGAGGATACACACATTCTGCATACAGCTTCTGAGATGTCCTTACTTGTACTTTTTGCTGGGAAAGAAAACTAACGCTCATCTTATGCCATAAAAAACTTCTCCTTCCAGTACATAGCTTTATTCATTTATTGATGCTTTATTTATTATTATTTGGTCATGTTTAGATATGATGTTAAAAGAGACTTTTAGCGTCACTAACAACGACACAGGCACCTGACCATGCGTCCGGATTTTACGAGATGGGGAGTGAGAATCTGTTGGGTATATACATATATAATAAACTACTTAAATGGAAATGACTGAGTACCAGCTTAACAGCAGACAGTAACAGCAGACAGACAAAGCATTTATCCCTCTGTCCGCTTTGTCTGTATGACTAGTCAAATGTCAATTTCTTAGGCTAAAGTAACAGACTGTGACATATAATGTAAATGAAGTACTCAGACTCAGACCGTCACTCTACCAATAATCTTCTGAATTAGATATTTTGGCCTGAAATATTAATTCTGAGAGGTGCCAATATTGGTTTGACAGGCACCACGCTGCTCAATAAGGCTGTGATTGATGCACCCCCTCCGGATTCATTGACTAGGACTGTGACTGGGTTCTCCATCAACACACTGCTCAACTGTGACGTGGACAGACCTTAAGGGCAGAACATGCTGATGGCTAGATGGATGTGATACACTCTAAAATACACCAAAGGCACATTATTGATGTATGTGTCAATAGTGTTTGTTTGGTCAATATTTCCCAATGGTTTCTGATTGAACACCACTAAGAAGTAAAGTAGCCGTTAATTCAGTTGCTTTTGTAAGCTTAACGTGTATATTTGAAAGGAAACATAATCATTGGTCAACTTGTAGACTTAGCAATGCCATCTACGCTCCTATGAAAGACCACACCGCTCTGACAGATGAAAGATATCCTGAAAATAAGCAGAACAGGCTGAAATGAAGACTTTTACTGTGACAATTTGCTTGACTTTGACACGCTGAGGTGATACGATGAGCCGCCCCGGGTGCTCTCCCACTGAGGCAAGACAGAGCAACAGACCACAGCGAGGCCATGGAAGGCTACTAACAAGGAACTTTGTCAGCCCAGTGTCTGACATGATAAGGAGAGGAAATGAAGAGAAAGTGAGAGCAGGAGAGAAATGCAACTTCAGCTTCAAATGGTCTCCCTGACTCAAATTACCCTCTTCTCTGCCCAGATCAAATGGTCCCACTTGTGCAGGCCATACCTTGTTTTTACAGGAGCAATGGCGATGCAGTCTTCATGGTAACAGGTGGCGGTGCAGCAGAGAGGGAATGGCTTAGCTAAGTCAAAGCTGATCCCACTTGTTGTCTTTAGAAATTCGGGTCTGATCTACACTCTGGATGCATACTTAATGTATCTAACTAACTGGAGGAATAAAACTGCCTGCGCGCTTTAGACTGGTGAAAAAAAAAATACTTTAAATCCAGTTGTCACGAAGAAACTATAAAACTGTGGATATTCACATTATCTCAGCAATATTCCACTTGAACAGACAGCTCTGCCTCTCACCATTACCATACCTTTGAATGCATACTTTACTGGCTGAAGTTTACTATGAATTTGGAAACCATATCACAGAAGTAGAATGTATGAATATTAGAGTGATACTTTGGATCTAAATATCACAGAGCGTGGCATATAGTCACTATTCACTTTATCTTGAGTACCACAGAGACACTTAAATTGCTTATGAGAATATAGCAGCATGTGGATATTCTTATTTTGATATATTCATTCAGGGGACTTCCAAACTGGTAAATACTCAATATTCTTCATCTATATGCTTTTGTTCACTTACCAATTTAGGGTATCATTAATCTTTATGAGGAGAAAGTATGCGTGTATCCAAGTGAGTAAACTGAAGAGGGTTGATTTGATCTCTTTTTATGTTGTTGCTTTTTCCCTTTAATGATGACGAGCTCGAGGAGCCATTGTTTTGCCTAATAATTGCCTGTAGAAATGTGTGAGGGTGTGGGCACTGGGCAGTCAGCAAATTATAGCAGCAGTGCACCTGAGAAGTTTGTGACTCATTAGTAATTGCTCCATTTGGCCTCAGACAATGTCGTTTATATAATGAAGTGCACAGCTGATTGTAGGCCTGTCAGCTCTGATATCATTATTGGAGCAGCTGTGACCATCCTTCAGGAGCATTTGCGCTCTGTAGGCTATGCTGTTCTTTGGGTAGATTCTGTTGATTTTCATGGGACTGTATTATGGATTTCCCCATTTGATTTCAATTGATCAATATTTTTTTTTCTTCCTGAAATCACTCACTGCTTCATCTTTATACACTTTCATCTCCTTTGACCACCGTATTTTAGAATTTCAAAAATCTCCACCGCCTGTCAGGTGCGACCACTCACCCAGTAAAGTGGAGTATTTTTGAACAGCATACCCAGCACCGCCCTCTCGTCTCCCTCGTCCAGGGTGAAGTAGCCAGCCGGAGCGGGGCGTGTCTCTGCGGGCGGCCTCCTCAGTGCGGTGCCGCTGCCACTGCTGCTGATGCCGCTGTGTCTTCCAGCGGGTGCAGGTGGAGATGCGTCAAAGTACCCCGCACACACCCAGGAGCATCCGATAGAAACACGGCGGCGGAACCTCCACAATAAAAGGCCCAGAGATGCGCATCGATGTCGGACTTTTAATTTGAAAAGAATGATGTGAAGTCGCATGGTGTGCCTGGTGGCGGGCTTGACAACAGGGATGCAGGTGGAGCGACTCGGCCAGGACCGTTCACATCTGTCTTGAAGGAGAGAGGGGGAAAGGGAAAGCTACGTTGTGGTCTGCTCAACGCTCTGGATGAAAACAAAAAGGAACACAGAAGCGTGAACTGCATCCAAGCTATATCCAGGGATATTTACAAACCTCCCCAAGTCTGGAGAATATAATCGGAGGGATTGCCGCAAAACACAAGTAAGGACTTTTTTCTTCTTTGCTGTGACTGTATGCGTCTGAGGTTGTTTTTTTTTTGGCTGTGAGGATTTGTCACTCTCTGCTAATGCCCTCCAAATAATGACTGGTGATGTTGAGATTATTATTTTTTAAATACACTAGTCCAATAAGGAACAATTGTTGGCTTTGTTCTACTGAGAGGGAGCCGGTAGCAGTGATGCGTAATGGGTCAATATTTGGAGGAGATTTGGGAGGCGAGTCTGCTTTTTTGTTTTCTGCGGCTCTAGGAGCCAGACACGTTGAATCCGGTGTGTGTGTGTGTGTGTGTGGAGGGGGGGTTTGGTGTATGTTTTGAAGCCACGCGTGTCGAAGTGTGGGACTCCAGTAAGAAATATCACAGACACAGTTTGTGTGCTTCTTTAAGCTGTGGATGTGTTTACGCAGACGACTTGTGAGGGGGGGGTATTATTTCAGCTTCCGACGCACGAGGTAGCGTTTTATTTCAACAGCTCCGCTTTAGAATAAAACAATTGCCAAAAATTGTAGCAAGTGAGACACGCTGTGTATTCTGTTGATGATGATGATACATGTGGCCTAATTTTCACACACACACACACACACACACACACACACACACACACACACTGCTTACTTGCACACCTACTTCTCCTTCACTCCAAATCTCTGAAATGAAAATATGCCGGAATTCATGATTTGCCATCATCGACTGGGTTTCATTTTAATTTATGTAACATTATTTACAATTGATGTATCTTTAAAATGCTAAAATACACATCTTCATGACGCGGGAAATTAGGCCACCGGAGGGTATACTTTCTTTACTGAACAGCTGCATTATAATTGGCTGCTAAATGGCTGTGATCTCCCTCCGTGGTGGTAATGCTATCTCAGAAGTCTTTTTTTCTCGAAGTAAATGTGATCAGCACGATGTGTTAGAAATGTGGACTAACACATCGTGGATATTTTGGGGCTGTATATTGCGCCGACTATACTGCGACTGTATGCGACTCCTGCGCCACCGTGTCGCCAAACGCCCACTGGGGCGCGTAATGGTGTCTCTACACCAAATCTCCCAACCAGAGGATACATAATACGTACTACAAACCGGTCGATCGCTGATTATGAGATACAAGTCGGGTTGTGGGGTTAGCTGTACTTGCACTAATTAAACCGAGCTGTCTAGTTGCAGCGGCGCAGGGGCAGAGACGGGTGGTGAGGACCAGAGAGAGAGGACGGCAGGAAGCAGAAACCACGTACGGAGAGTCTCTGTAAACGCATGTTGTGACTGACCTACTCTTCCTTCTTATAGGCTATTGAAGCTGTGTCAACTATTTTCCACAATAAGACCACTGGCTTGTCATTTTTCATCATATTTGCATATGCATCATTTGTCTAAAAAGACACTTCTCCATCTTTCCTTTTGGACTGCGTGGGGGAAATGTGTCAGTAAAACACTTTGTATTTCATTTGAAAGACTTTGCTAACAGTTAACAAGAAGATATTCACATCGTACTCACTGTAGTGAAGTTTGATGAACAAAGAGAAGTGTGTTAGCTCTGATGGACTGACCTGAATTCATTGCTTCCTTCGACCTTCCTAAGGAAAATACAATACAGTGAGGTTGATTGGCTGAAGCACACACAGGACGTGGTAGTGCTTGTTGAGTTAGCTATCCTCTAAATGCAAATTAAGAAAAACAGCATGGTGATATGACTCATTTTTTGGTTTCTGTCTCAGGCCAGTATTATGTGGTCTCTTAAAGCCAGGCCTATAGGCCGTGTAGAAGGACTTTACACTTGTCATTGGCAAAAAAAAAACTTTCACAAAAAAGACTCCACCATCAACCCAGTCTAATGACTAGTTTAGATAATGGGCTTTGGAAATACCTAAATAGCTTCTCCCCTTTATAATAATAAACACTGAGCATATGGGAGAAAGTGGGCCCATATGATTCCACTTTTGTTCTCAGAGCTTTCAGTGCACTTCATGGAGGGTGCTTAACATTGCCTTTGTGGGTTGAGATGACTTATAATAATTGCAAATTCCCCTGCAATTTGAATAATTTCTCCAGACCTTTTCACTGTTTGTTAGGCGGTGAGCGCCAAAAGTGGATTTGAGGTCCTGTGCTTCTCTTTGTTTTCGCTCATCCCTCTGACATGAGGCTCCCAACAACTTTCCTGAATACAAATCTCCGGCTTTTCAACTCAAATGCCATCACTCTGGGTCAACACACAATCGGCATGCCATCTGAATGCTGCAGAAAAACAACACCTTTTCAAATGCATAATGTGACTTATTGCAAAGTGTCCACTTTCTGGGGAGGGAATGTGTAGACCCAGTTTGTTTGAGTTAATCACAGAGAATGAACTTGATGAAGGAGCTGGATCTCCTGTGATTCATAAGATATTCAGTTTCATGCTGGGTATATTTAGGCCGAGCGCAGCCCTCGAAGCAGCTGTCAGATTGTAGGCATCAGTCAGAAACTCTATCCTTTTCGCAGGTCAGTGTTTTGAGCGGCTGTCATTTTCCCCTGCCAGAGAGCCCAGGCACTGTCTTCTATCTCACCTCTATCAAAACATGGGCCCTCACACCCCTCCCCACGTCCCTCCCCGCCCCGTCGCACCCCTCCAGTTTACCGCCACAGAGACAGAGAGAGCGGAATTGGAAGAGAGGAGAATCAGAATGGGTAATCTTCCTGTAATCCCTCGCACGGCAGCAAAGAGAGCAATCCGCCTCATTAACTCACTCTTCTGCCGATCGCCGTCTGGGCCTCATCCATCTTCCCGTCCATCCGTCCACCATCCGCCCACAGAGTGGGAGAGAAGAGAGGTAAAAGGAGCTTAAGGTGCGCTATAAAGAAGACAGACACTTTCACTTGCATAAAAAAAGGGGAGGAAATGTGATAGGGAAAGGAAAGATTTCCTCCTACTACCTCCTCACGCCCTTCATTTTAGCTGGTAGGGCCATGATGAGGGAAGATTTGACCCGCCGGCTCTTTGTCCCGCCCTTCTATTGCTTTTCTCCTTTTGATTAAGCAGTAGCAGAGTAGGGGTGGAACAGCCTATGAAGGGGAGGGGGTGGTAGACAGAGAGAAACAGGATGTGGTAGACAGAGAGAAACAGGATGTGTCGCCATGCCAGTAGGATATCTGTGTCTAGATTGGTACTAATATTAGTGAGTCTAGCAGGACATTTATTATTAAGGATGTCTAAGTTAGTAACATGTCTTGCCGTGCTGTCGGCTTCAGAGGAAAAGGCTCAAAATTGACGTGTGATAGCACCAGTTGAGTTCAAAGCTCTGTGCGGATTTTAACAACTTGCCTTTGGTAATTTCTAATTGAGAAACAGTTGAGAGACTTTGGTGTTTAAAATCCTGGATTTGTGCCACGTACTCTACTGTATTCCACAAAGATTGGGTCATGAATTCTTTCAGCAGAGCATGCAAGTACATCTGAATCTTGAATGAGTTTATTTTTTTCTTGTCTCAAATAGTTGAAAGTAATGTAATCCCAGCCCCGTTCATTTCATATCTGAGTAACCCCCCAAAAGCAGGCCAATGAATTAATGAAGCTGTTCTTTGTAGCCTCCAGTCGGATGATTTGAAATATTTGCATTACCATATTTTTCTCGCCTTTTTAATTGGCTCAGCTTGAATTTCTTAAAGAGAATAGAGGAGTATCAATAATCAAGAAACAAAACAGGCATTTTAAGCCACTTTGTCATGCCAGCACCTTATTTCTTTCTCACCTCATCTCCCTCAGGTGTTACCCAGCCTAGACCTGAGAGAATTCTTGGCTGGAGAGTTTTTTTAGGGCCGGCTTATGTTTCAGGTGTGAGAAGTATCTCTTTAGCACCCGCCAGTGAGCTGTTTAACCTAAATTACTCTAGCACAAAGGCAGCTGCTGTTTCTCATGTTTAAAAATATCACCCCAGACTCCCTTCCTCCCCACTTAAAAGGGCACGTTCTGGACAAAACGAGCTGATGTAGCCTCACTGTTGATGATGATATATCATGTTCACCTGCAACCTGAAGACAATCCTCAGTAGTACACGCTGGTGGCTGTTTTGTACTGCAGAGCCCATTGGCTTTGTGTCATTATTAACGCCAAGACTGTCCATCCATTCCAGGGTATGCTAACATGTAGTTAGCTGTGAAAGGATTCCTATTTCAAAGTGGAGCAGGTTGCATAACAGGGATATGGGACACAAAAAACCCCACATAAGAGTTTTATGCTCATAATTGAAGAGTGGGTGTTAGTCACTAATCCGTATGCTGTGGGATATCACTCATCCACACTGTTTCTAGTTTTGCATAATCATGCAATTTGTTTGCATAACACTTGCAAATCTAACCAAACAATAGCATTTGCTGTCCATAGACAAATGCTGTACATTACCATCAGTCACTTATTGCTATTTGGACAGAGCCTTATGCAATAAAATGCAACCTAATCCACGATAGGCTTTTTTTTCTCTCTCTCTTACGGAATGTTTAATTAATGTGTCCTATGGTCAACAAATCCTAATTATGAGATTGTTTCTCCACCTGAACAATATATATCAGTTTTCAAAGATGCAGGGAGTAGGCAGCCCAAGGAAAGTTTTGTGTCATCACTTTGAATGTAGATGTGTTTATGTTCCCTACACTGATTTGTATATGAGTCACACATGAGCTGTAGCTAAGGCCATGGGCACAAGCTTCCTCAGACGCACTTTTAATAAATGTATTGTCTCTGTTAATGTTTTTTCTTCTTCTTTTTAACTCCTAAACTGACTCTCAGCAGAGCAACTTGAAAAACTGTAAGTATCGCTCTAAATCGAGTACCCTTAAGAGGACTGTTGTGCTCAACCACAGTTTATTCCTCTCCTGGAAATCCATAAGGCTTTTGTCCGTCCTGTCGTGCAGGAATATATTTAAAGGGAACCACCCCTGCAGCCAAATCAATACAAGTTGTCCAAACTTGAGCCATACATGCTAAAAAATCCCAAACGCACAACTCGACCTCGAGCTTCATTCTGAATTGTAGCTATTTCCAGGACTAGAATGCAGCGGTTTCTTACGCTCTATTCACTGGCTGAAATTAGGTCTGGATTTTCGCCACCTGTGGGTAGAATGGACCGAGCAGCAGGGGGCACTCGGGGGCTGATGGGGGTCATGATATTGAGATACTGTCTACAGCGGCCACACTCATCCCCATCATGACAGTACTTTGCTCGCCAGGCAATGGAGAGGGATGGCTATTCTGCGAGCCACAATGGCCACTTCACTGTAGAGAGGGAAAGGCTTTGGCGGGGCACAATGGGTCCTTTTAGAGAGGTGGTGGAGCTGCTGCTGCTGCTGCCGTGGGCCTGCATTGGGTTTGTGCAGCCAGCGTACCTTCATTAGGCTTCTCTTGTCACTGATATGATGGCGCTCTGTTTGCAGACAGCCACAGGGCAGAGTGTGGGAATAGCCACCATTTATCCCATAGAACTCTCACGTCGAGCACTCTCAGCAGCCAAGGACATAGGTTGAGCAGGAAGGGTCAGACAATTAACCAGCACTATTCTCTCAGTTGTAATGAGCCAGGCATAGAGAAGCACATTTGAGTGATGACTGCTGACACCATTTTGTGATTCAAAAGAGAAACACAGAAATGAAATGGGCACTCAAATTAAATCACATTTAGCTTTCTTTTAGTTTTATAGTTGTTATGTGTCTTGCTGTCATGCACTAACTGCATTTCCTCCACATTTTCTTTGCTTTTTTGGGTGGTGGAACAAATTGATTGTTTGATAGCTAAGGTGTTAATTTTTCCTTGCACCATCTGTCCTGCTCCAAATGTTAGTTTTAAAGGCATCTCTTGTGTTGATGCAGATTTTTGTGTGTGTGCCATTTCCCTGTTTGTCAGGGGCAAATGAGGCCTTTGTCACATTTGTGCCGTTGTGCCGCTTTGGCTTTCACAGTTTGAAGGGGAAAAGTAGAGACGTGAAGGCTGAATGTGTCTACATGATATAAGAGGAAAAGAGGGGGAGGAGGGAGAATGAGGGAGGAGGAGAGAGAGGGAGAGCAGAGTCACAGACCATCCGTTCCTCCCTCCATCTCAGTCCAGCCGTTTCAGTCCAACCATCCATCCAGATAGCTTTAGTGAGACTTGCTGACTAACTACTCTGATGCAGTGCAGCCTTTTCTTTAGTCTGTTGGACCGCGTCCCTCTCCATACTTCCACATTAGCTGTTTAGTGCACTGATAGTATAGGCTGCATAGGTTTTTCTCCTACACAACCCAATGCAAAACTCCCATCCCCTACTAGTTAGATTTTAGACATTATTATAAATAAATACATTTTACAGTAATGTTATTGCCTAGTGTGATCAACTATATAACAGATATAGCACAATAGCAATACAGAACATATGATTTCAATGTTCTTGCCATTTCCCAGGAAAGATCCTCTGACACACAAAAAGTGATTATTTCCAGCGCCACCAGTAGTGAATTGTTTAACAAGAGGAACTGTTGAGTTGAGCAGTAATAGTTATCATGACTCACGTTGAAAAAAGTCACATTACTGGACAGAATGGGTTTTGGACAGGTTAAGTGTGGTGCAAAAACACCACAGCCCGTACTTCACAGATGCTAAGCTGTAGTGTCTTGTTGTTACACAACCTACAATGTTATTATAGCCAATACTATTTCAATGTAATCTGTGTTTTAGAACACTTCTGGTTTAGCTTTAACAGTCTGACGATGTCCAAAGCTGCAGCCTCTTAAATCACGGCCCACAAATGAAATAAGACCAGATCTAATTATTTTGGGATCAGAGCCACTCTTCCCATCAATGGTGCTAATTGCGGGGGTTTAGCACTTACCAGCTTCCCAAGTCTCTCTCCCTCTTTCTGTCTCTCTCTCATTTCCAAATGGAGCAGTCCAGGATTCATCAGTCTTTTCCCCCTCTCTTCCAAGCAGGTGTCATACACCATTTGGCCTGGGTGTTTGGGGACTAGCATGTATGGTGACGTGTGCCTCCCATTCCGCAGCAAGTCCCTGGAATAACTCAGCAATTTGACATGGCCCCTGGTGTAAAGCAAGCTGTAGAGTGTGTGCGTGCCCGCGCGTGTGTGTGTGTCACAGATGGTATTAACAGCAGAGAGTGGATCCCTGGGAATATGTCAGGGTTTTCCACCAATGCTGTCACCCTTTTTTTTCCGAAATGGACAACTCAATACAAGATTTCTTGACCTTTGTTTGGGCTAAGTTTGCATAAAAATGCAGAAAACACAACCTGAATTTTGAGAACAGGGATAAACTAAAACCTTCCCTGCAATTTGTACCCAATTTTGAGGTATGAACTCTCTCAGTACCAGTTTCTCCCATTTGAAGTGCAACATGACGAATGACTGTATAAAATGAAAGACAAACGAAAAGGTTAACGTAGATCAGAAAACACAAGCATTACGTTCATTAAGTCAGAAATATAGTTATAGTTACAGTAGAAATATCATCACAGTGAATAGCTCCCAGGCAGAGAGGGAATCGAGAGAAAAAACAAGAATGGAGAAGAGAGAGAAAAAGACAAACAGGCAGATCATAGGAACCCAGCAGACCTCAGACTTCCAAAGCCCAGATGATGTGTCGAAAAGTCAGTCCCACCAAAGTCAAACTTCTTCAGAGCATTATTGATCGAAAGCTCTCTCTCTCTCTTGTCAAGCCATTTTCTCCGTGGATCCGCAAGGCAACTTTTCTCCACTTACCCACTATTCACTTGCTAACCCTGCTCTGCCATCAGCCATGAATCTATAATACTTAGTCAAACCTGTGTGGCCTGGTTGCCCCCAGAGTGGCAAGGACCTGTTTTTAGACCAGGATGGCACGGTTCCGGCGCGTTGCCCTCTCTACTGGACCCAATTCAGTACATAGATCCAAGAGCACAGCTTTAGGGACTTTAAATCGTCTTGGTCCCTAAAGTCTCTTTCTCTACTGATTCTTCTACTGGTGTAGTCTCCTGTAGTGCCAGCAGTGCCATCATGCAGCATTACGCACAGGGGTCACCGCAGTATTTATATGTCATTTATTTTATTATTTGTCAAAATCACAGCATCAACTAGTGGTATCCCCCACAACGAGATACATTTTGAAAAAGAAAGTGTAATAGGCAAACACACTTTTCTTCATGCAGGTTTTGTCACGAACAGTATTAAAGTTCGGACTGATAACGAGGACATTAAGGGCAACAATTGCGCGAGAGCTTAACGTCTGTATTTTCAGACTTTGACATTTGATGATATATGCACAGTTTTAAAGACAGATATTTAGTTATTTACACTGTGTTCTGCCGTTATCTAATGCTAGGTTATTTGATGCTATCCTGTATTCCATGCAGTCGGGCCATCTCCTCCTCCTGCATTCTGTAGCGGACAATGTGACGGCGAGACAACGCCGATTAAATATTAAGAACAAAATTTAATTTAAGATTTTAGTTGAATTTTACAATGTGTTTATGGAGCACTTATCACTCAGTACAAGCGCAAATAACACTGCTGGATTTAATCTTCATGATAACGTGGATGATATGGAGTGAAGAAATGTGCTTGAGGCGTCAATACTTGAAAATATTACGAGTAATGGTTATTCACACATTTACTTTCTGTTTCTGCATCTTTTATAAATCACAACCTTTGCGTACGCACGTTTTCAGCCCCGTTTTGTGCGTACGCCACGTTTATAAATGAGACCCCAGATCATTTACTTTATGGGTAAAAACAACCCTAACCTTTGCCCAAACATTGAATATCTCTAGAATATTTTTCACACTTTTCCTAATAATATTCATTTATGTATCTTTGTTCAGATCTCCTCCATCTACTACTTACATTTAAATGCTTTTTGTCACGTCTAAGAATTCCAATGACCTTCCTTGATGTCATTAAGCTCTCGTGGCACATCCCACAGTGCATTGCCACCTCCAGCCTCTCCGGTTCAGAGCCGGAGAGCTGAACCAGAAACAATGGGTGCGAGAAGCACTGTGGGATAAGCCGCGAGGACTCCATGACCATCAAGGAAGGACACGCTTTGTGCACATGGCCCATTGGCACACTTCAGCACCACATACTTCACAGACAGCTCCTGGCTTTGCCAGTGTATTTTAAGCTGCTGTCAATTCAGTACCATGGACAGTTCTCTACTCACTAGCATTGTTTCAGCTCTCCCACCCTGGGCCCCGTTCTTTGTACATACATAACTATGTTATCCAGATTACAATGTTAACGATTTGACTTGAGTCTAAATTTTGGGGGATTTCAAAGCTGGTTTGAATTGAATCTGGAAATGTTGTCAGAGCAACAAGTCCTTAAGCCCAAACCTGCAAAAGTGCAGGCCTATTGACAGTTAATTTTCAGATACAATGGCTCACTTGCTTAGATTTACAATTATGAGTGTTGATATAAATATGATTTTAGATGAAAACATGTTCATCATTATGACCTGATGGTGTAATTATCACAACTACAATTTTACAATTAGGAGTTACTTATATTTATACAGGATAAAATTTATAACATGATATACAGTTTGAGATGTTATTTCAAAATAAGAGTACACTGTTATCCAAGACAGCTTTATTCAAATCAATTCTGAAACTGCTTTCAAATAACCGAATTAGCTAGATGAGAATAAACGGGATTATTTTAGACAGACAACAGCATGAATTAGTTCAGCCACATTTAAAGAACAGGGCCGTGGTCTGCCTAACTCACAAAGGCAGATGGGTTAGTCGCGAACCTTGGGTTTTACACTTACTTCCCTATTGCACAAAGATGTCTTACTTTTAACTTCTTAACTTTAAACGCTGCATAATATAGCTGACATGCTCTAAAGAGGGGGGAAGTTTAGGATTTAAACTCCATTTCTGTAGAAAATGTCAATACTTTTAACATTTTTTCTCTCTCTAGCTGTAAAATGCAGTGTCACACAAATAGATGTTAGATGTTAAGAGAGGGTAGATATCAATAATGAATTGAATTTAGACTATCATTTGTGTTACAAAATTCCCAACATTGATTTGCCCAGTGTAAACTGTTGTGCTCATATTTCATCATTGCAGCTGTGGAGAACATGAAACCAACTTTTTAAATAGAAATCTTTTTCACAGAGTCAATACACAATACAGTATTAATGGAAAGTAAAGTATGTCCACTGTGTTCTAATAATGCTGCGCTGCTAAGCCTTTTTATTTCTGCATTGACACTATCTGAACTTCACTTCCAGTCACCCACTTTCACTTTCCACTGTTATAATATTCTGTATTGCTCAGACTGAATAACCATGACATTTTGTATTCATGAAATAGAAGAGCATTGTTGATGTTATTTATATATTTTATATACTTTTATATTCAAGGTTATATAACATATTGACATTTTTTTAATGTTGTATGTTAAGTATACAACAAGGCCAACAAGTATTTGTAGTGAGTTACTTTATTGTTTGCTAATATTTTTTCATCTTAGTTTCATATTTTGCTTTTTGAAAATTTTGTATCAAATACAAAATGTATATACAGTAAATCAAATATGTGGGCAGCTACACCTTTTTTTTTTTTTTTTTTTTTTTTCAGGTCCGTGAACAGGATTATTCAGTCAGCAGCCTTAGTCAGCAGGAAAACTCAATTGCATATCAAAGGTATAAGTAAACACAGCCAGTGCAGAAAAGGAGAGCCATGCTGTTGATTCATTGCATTGGACAGTTACTCTCCTTAGCCCATTCTGCTTCAACTCTCCCATCTCTTCTCCAGCCAATTGTTTCTGAGGGAGTGAGAGGATTTCAGCATCTTGGATAGCTCCGGATCCTGGCCCGCTGCTCACTCTTCCCCCGCCTCTTTTTCTACTGTAGCACTGAGGAGCTGTTCTTTCAGCCCCTATTTTCCACACACTTTCCAGACCTGCACAGTTCTTACTTTGTGTGAGTGTGTGTGTGTACCATACACATGGTGTGTACTCTGAGTTTCTTGCTGCAGCCTCGACAGCTGCCTGAAGAAGGACTGCTGCTCTGGCTTTTTTTTTATGATGGATTAGAGGTGTGTACAGTATGTGTGCGTCTTAGTATGTGTGTGTGTTAAGGGGACTTAAACTGAACACATTTGAACTGTGCTGCAATCTTTTTCTCCCTCTCTGCCTCTAACTTTCTGTCTTTTTCTCCCTCAAGTTCAGAGTGTGGTTTGACCAAGTCGTTGTCTACCTTCCTAACAGTACTTACAATAATTGTACGATGCTGTTGCAGAAAATAATGGCATGGTAAGGAAAAAAAACATGAAATGACCCAGTCAGACCTATTTCTAAATACATTACAAAGGCTGTTTTATTTGTGTGTGTGTGTGTGTGTGTGTGTGTGTGTGTGTGTGTGTGTGTGTGCTTGCATGTGTGTGTGTGTGCATGTACGTGCATGTGGGCTAGTATTGGCTTATGCTGCTGTTTTTATTAATTACTGACTTGTATGAAGCCTGTGGGAAGGTCTTGCGGCCCTTATGGGATACTATGATTATGTCTGATTTACAGCTCTCAGCCCTCCTAGTGATGACTATGCAGGACTCCCCCCAACCTCTTCCCACCACCCCTCTGTTTTCTCCCTTACCCTACTCTTGCTTTGCATCTGGCATTTCTTTCTTTGTGTTTACTTTTTATTTTTTAAATCAAACCAGACTTGAGACTGGCATAATAGAGGCTTAGTCCGAGAACTGCTGACTGGAGCTCTTTGATGTTTGGGCCGCTGGTTTTGCGTCAGGTCATGGTGTAAATGTAGTGATGAGGTCATGGAGTGTTAAGCCCAAGCCTCTCAGTGCACTTAGGCGGCTGTGGAGTATTTATGTAAGGTCTTTTGAAGTGCATAGATGTCTAATGGCATGTGCAACTTCGGAAGTTTTAAGGAGGAAGTAAGGAAGTAATTATGTCAGTAAGGAAATAGTGATTTATGAAGTATCGTAGGATAGCAGTTGTGTAACGTGTGTGAATTTGAGATGTTAGACAATGGTGTATTTTGAGCACCGTCTCAGGTACTGCACCTGAATCTAGTGTATGTATCATGCAATGACAACAAAGGTATCTTATCTTATCCCACTTACAATCCCAGCAATGCCTCTTTCAGCAAGAATGGTCACATCCTTCAGAGTGCTTACATGTCCTTTTAGAAAAAGTTTTATATGAATATGAATGAATATGCATATCATTTATATGTGTATACATTTTGTGCATGTGTGTGCCCTGTTGATGTCCCCCAGCACCACCTGTGACCTAAGGAAGGGTAAAGTCAGTATGCTGATGTGGCACCACCCCTACAGATGGTCCTGATAGGCCACGACACGGCGCGGGACAGCTGCTGGGTGTTACAATGAGAGAGAGAGAGAGAGAGAGAGAGAGAGAGAGAGAGAGAGGGTGAGAGGGTGTGAAGGAGGCAAAGACAAGGGGGCATTTAAAGCATGTGTGCTGCTGTACCTTGTATGTAACCTTGTATCTCCAAAATGTCAACTGCTCAAGAAAAATGTCACCTGTTCAAGAACTGTGAAAACTGCTGTTGCACTGAGCTTCATTGCAATGGATATTTGACATTTTCAATTGTTGGAGAATTTTCTCAATGCATAAATGAACAAAAATGCTTATGTTCAAGGTTTTTTGGGCAACAACTCAACTTGTATGTTGAGTCAGAGGGAAAGGATGTGTAAAAAGGGAAGAAATTATGTAAAGATGAAAGAGAAGTGATAATAATAAGAAAGGAGGAGAAAATGGGACCCCCATTGGCCCATGGAATAGTGTTTGGAGGACGAGAAGATATGATTCGGTAAGACAGAGGAAGGAATGGAAGGGGATGAAGAGGGCAAGAAAAAAAATATTCTCTTTCCACTTAACACAGTAAGAGTCTCCCTGAACAAGAGACAGCCAGAGACAAAGAGGAAATTAGCTTTGGTGAGGGTGCAGAGAGCAACCTGTGGTTTGACATTGGCTCACCTCGGCTGTCTGTCAGTTGGAAGGAGGGGTCATCTTCCCCCCCTTCTCCACTCCCTGCTGTTTTCATGAATTCAGTAAGGGATGGGGAATGGCTAATGCATTTGTTTATGGACTAAGGAAAACAGGTGGATACAAAATTCACGTCTAGCAGTCGTTTCCTGTGTGTGTGTGTGTGTGTGTGTGGGGGGGGGGTCAAATAGACCCTCAGGCTGGAGGCTCATGTGCAATTCAGTTACGTTTTGTAGGTTTGAATTGTCCCCTGAGCTCTCGGCACAAATGGTGTCTGTTAGATTTTTAGCTCTGCTATAAAATCCCAGCCTTACAGGTTAGTGAAGAGAAAGGTCCCATGGTAATCCTAATACCCAGATGAATCCCACACGTGGGTTAAGGCTTTCCTTTCCGCTCTGTCTGCCTGCCTACCTCCTCGGTTGGCCTATCGCTACCAAAGCATCCCATCCTTATTCATATGCTCCACTGACTGTACTGCGTCAAATAGGCAGCCTGTGAACTCAGGGGGAAGTATCCACAGAGAGATGGGATGGTGAGCTTCAGGGTGCAGGGGCAGTTGTGGGAAGTCATGTGGAGGAGGGAAGAGAATGCAGCTATCATCCATTCCTATTAGAGGAGACGTGAGACGGAGGAGGGCCAGCAGGGAGGGACGGGAAAGACAATAAGATGCCAAGAGGGCACGGAAATATGCCTCTAGGTGCAACGTGAGCAGGAACATATCACACATATTTATGTTCACGCCCAAGTATTAGAGGCAAGGACAGCGAGCATAGACAGAGATAGAGAGAAAAAGAGGGACTAACTCTAGAAACAGAGACCTTTACCCTAAATGCTAAACATATTTTTGCTTACTGGAGAGCATAGCTTTCACAACCCTTTAGGCCTTTTCTCTGCCTCAGATTCCTGAGGGAGGGGCTGGGTATGTCAGAGCTAGCTGTGGGCTGCTTGCCCGCCTGAAATTTGCTAAGAGCTATATCTCACTAGACGTCTTTCCCTGGCTAGCATAGTTCAGTTCAGTCGTAAAAAAAATTTTCATTCATTTCATTCTTTCTCTTTCCAACTTCACTTAAAATATGAATTGGTTCAAGTTGAGTGATCAAATTGACAAGATTGACTTTGACAGGATTGACTGATAGCATGGCATTGCCAGCGGATGCATAACAAAATAACAGAGGTCCGGGGTTCGAGTCCGACCTGTGACGATTTCCTGCATGTCTTCCCCATTTCTCAGCTAGCTGTCCTATCAAATAAAGGCGGAAAAAGCCCCCAAAAATAATCTTAATTAAAAAACAGAAAAGTATGCACAATAGCTTTGTCTGGCTAAGTAGCTGTGATGGTACATTAGATGTCTAAAATGAGCAGCCCCTCCCACAGTCCCAGAATGGTACAGTCCCACATTCACCCATGCACCTGACGTCGCACCACAGGGGAGACCCCCAATTCCATTGGTTCTTCCCTGGTTTATTTGGCACGCGCAGCGGTGGTGGTATGAAGATGACGCAAACTAATGCAAAGTTAAAAAATACGATAACGATAGGTTAAACTATGAAGGAGGATGCAGCAAGAGTTTGGAATTACCGGATATATTTTGTACACGTGAACATTAGGCTATAGAGTGCGAAATGTTCGGTGTTAAGTGCCTAAATTGCTAGCTTAAACGTTAATTGTTTTGAACGCGAAGCTCGAAGAACATGGCGTCTGCTAAAACGGAGCTGGGGATTACGAAGGTGCAGCACGTCAACCCGTGGTGGGTGAGTGTTCGTTTTATCAAGACTAAGATGAAGATAAGATAAACAGACCTGTGTGTTTATAATAAATTACAATTGGTTTGGGGAGTTATAGTGGAAGAAAATCAATTTCTTCCAACAGAGTCGTCAAGTGCGCTCGGCTCGAGGGGCTGCTGTCGGATAGCCTGTTATTTAGGGATAGCCCAACACTCGCAATGTCAAGTCCCCCTAGTGAACACTGCATGAAAAGTGGGATTTCCGTCCCCGTAAATGCCTGTAAACGCCCGGAAATTCCCCTAATTTTCGGCAGTTATCGACAATTTACAGGCTGCGAACGTCACGTTCGTCTGTGCCACATATTGTCGGAAACGAACCATGACGTATGTGGAGAGCCCCCGCGGAGGTGTTAATGGATGTATCTATCTATCCTGTATAAATATAAGTAACTCCTAATTGTAAAGAATATGAATAGGCGCCTGGCTGGAATTTCCTCACTCAATATTGGATGAAACCACTACTTTTAAACAAGAAAAAATCTCTCGTGATTGGTTGACAGGTCTGTCACGGGTTAGGCTATTGGTCAACCTGGGCCATTATTATTATTATTATTATTATTATAATAAAATTATTTATATATATATATATATATATATATATCATTATATATATATATATAATGATTTGCCTGGAACGTGCTGTTTATTCAACGATAGAGCTTTATTGACACAAAACACAAACGCAATCAGAAAAAAAAACTATGTACAAAGCATCGGAGACATACAGCACACACAATAAATATCCCACGCTCACGAGAAGCAGCACCGTCCACCCCTAACCCACGGCAGCCTCGGAGCTGTTGGTAACCGGCAGCATTCGGTCCATTTTGCAGACGTCTGGGGTGCGTTGTCCTGGATGTCTATGTGGCGCACTTCCAAATGCCCACCTCACCCGCAGCCAGCACACTCTGTCTCGCTTCCAGCAGCTGTAAAATCAATCAATAAAGACAATCAGTACTGCGTGATATTTATTTATGGCCACAACACACCTATGAATGCACCTGAAAAAATATTCACATTGACCAAACAGATCTAATCTTAACCTCTTTTCTTCTCGACCAACTCCGAGCTCAACTCTTGTCATGTACTAAATCTGGACTAGCAGACAGCTCCGAGCAAATATAGGTCACGGCCTTATGAGGCGAGGTTAGTCTGTTAAAAAAAATAAAATAAAAAAACTATGGTTAAGATCGGTATCTATTAACGTATCTATGTCCTTATACAGAAGAATTAATGAAATTCATTAAATGAAAGCATATTCTTTAAATCTTACCCTTGCTCCGGTTCGTACCGCCTGCTACAGTTTATATCAGAGTTGTGAAGACGGCGGACTGCTTTCTGAAAATTACGAGATAAAAAAAATATACTTTTATAAAACATCACCAGCTTGGCTCTGTAATGAATGGCGCTGAAAGCAGCCACAGCTCTGTGCTGCTCGCGTTTAAACTTGGTGGGGTTTAAAACATTACTGCCAAGTCTAAGTAGCCTGTTTAACATCCAAAGACAGCCACTGTACTATCAAGAGTTAATAAACAGTACAGACTAGCTCGCCGTTTCATTAATAATCATATACTTACGTTGACTTCTTCTTTTCTGTGAGCGCATATTTGGTAGGGGGTGGGGCAGTATGATAGCGAGAGACCGTGGAGCAGATTAACCAGCAGGGCGCGAACAGCGCACATACTGGTGTGGAGGTGAATTACAGTGAGTTATAATGGATTACTGGGGAAGTTTAATAATAGGACAATTGAAGTCTGGATTACGAGGCCATTTCAGCAGAGCCAACAGCTTTATATGCCATGGACATGTGAATATGGTGCTGAATTTGCCAGTATTTTAAGAAGATAAATGGTTGGGACCTTGTCATGCAATGACAAACCTGATATGCTTTATGTGAAGCACAGTGTTTTGGTGTCAGCAGAAAGACTTCTCTTAGAAAACTGTACAGTGGAGCCTCTGTCTCCATTCCACCAGACAATGTTGGATGAGCAAGACCAAAGAAAGGCCACTGTAGTCATGTCACTATGCTCAGTGGTTGAGCTCGAGGAGACTGTGAATGAATCATGGAATGCACATTTTACCTTTGTGGCAAAGCCTGTAAAACTAATTGTTGAAATAAATTATTTTGTGTATCTTTTTTACATAACATTGGTCATTGCTAATGACATACTAAGTAATTAATCTAGCATACTTTCATTAAATAAATCAATTCAAGCTAAAATTGAAGAGTCTACAATTAGGCTATACTGAGTCTAATCTATTTTAAGAGAAAAAAAAATTAAGTTAATACCTTTTTAGAAAAATGTCACCTGGGTTAAAACTCCCTCTGCTGCTACCATGATTTGCATTTGTATAGCTCACAGCATTTTCATTTACATGTTAAAGCCTCCCTTAGAATTAGAGGGAGGGGGGGTCAGGGGGGGACAACTGCCAAGCAAGGCCCACGTCAATTTTTGACAATTTACGGCCGTTTTCGGTGTTGCCTGTCAATTGCCGTGTGCAGTCGTAAACCTGAAGTTCCACGACAATCTACAGTGCCGAATACTGACGAAAATCCCACTTTTCATGCAGTGGAAGGGAAACAAACGCATGCCCAAAGTCTTTGGCAATGAAAGTAGATGGCACACATTTGAAAGTCTTCCTTTTGAAGACAAACATGACATTAAACACCTTTTTAATACAATACCTTGAAAAATGTTGATAATAGATAACATGTTCTATACCATGTGGGGAAAAATTGAAACATTGAGAGCATAAATGTTTTTTTTTAAATTATTTTTATTGAAAGATAAATATAACAAGGCTGTAACATGACAAATAAGACTAGTCTTGTCATGGCTAGTAGCAGAGAACAGCGGAATGATTGTAGCTTGCTTGTGTCCCTTGCTTTTTCTTGTTCATTTTTCCCTTTTAAATGTGAAGTGTTTTCAAACGGCACTCCTGCTGTTTGTCAACCAAAACCAGTCGCAGAAATTCAGCTGGAGCAAAGGAAATGAGTGATGACAAGATAGCAATGTGAGTGAATGAGAATAAGCGGGGCTGTGTGGGTGTCAACTCGCTCTTGGAGAGAAGTGAGAGCGAGGAAGAGCAGGTGGTACCGGTGTCACTAAAGTGGCCCATTTGTGTGATGTCCTGTTGTGTTATTTAACCCACCAATGTAGCAAAAGTAGACTTTTTTTATTTTTCATAATTATTTGTTTTTTGTCAGATCATTTATAGATCTCAACATTTCTGGCCGCACTTGACGGCAGCTTCATTTCATGGAAAAAGAGAGAAAGAAAAGAGACGGAGCGACTGTGCTTTGCTGTTGCAGGAAACTATTTTACAAATTTACCCTCATAGTGTTTTAAAAGTTTCTTGTGGCAGCAATAGAGGCAGTGATGTTTCCTGTTCACTGTACGGGACTGTCACACCGCAGACTGATCTCATGAATTGGCGTATGTATGACATGCCAATTTGTATTCCGTTTTTGCGTGTATATAAACGCAAATCGGCCGCCAGTGACCAACATTGCAAGTCAATTTCCGCCGTAGCGAGTAGTATAAAGGAACGGGGGATTGAGTAAAGCAGTATGTTGGGGTGGCGGATGGGTAAAACACAGGACTTTCACCCAGGAGAGCCGGGTTTGCGTCCCGCATGTGGTGATTTTTTCAGCCGTTTTTTTTAAATTTTTTTAATAAGCCTTACCCAATGTTTCTTTCCTAAACCCAACCATTTATTGTTTTCCTAAGCGTGTTTTTGTCGTTATTTTCCGTGTTTTTGTCACTGTTTTGTTACTAAAGCCTTTCCCTGTGTTCTTGGGGAACTAAACCCAACCATTTTATTTTATTTTTTTTAACAGGCGTGTGACGTTCTCGCGATAGTACGTTGCGTTCTTGCGATAACACGCAACATGGCGAGGCCACGTGGTGGGTATGTTTACATCAGCTGTATACAGCGTAGGCATACACGTGGATAGCTGAAAATGCGTACAATAACACGCCATTTGGCTTTATGAAAGTGGCGTGTATATTTACGCAAAGTCATGATGCCATGTTGCACACCGCCTCAAAACGTGTCAAAGCAGATCGCTGGTTACGTGATTGTCCACCGCAGGGTGACGTTGGGTTGCGTTTCACCAAAAGTTGAATGTCAGTCATGAAACAGTATGTCACTAGAGCCGGACTATATTTACCTTTTTATCAAATCGTCTGAAAACGCTAGGCTGCTGGAGTATAACCATACAGACCTCTACACACATCAGACTGCTCGCTTCAGCGTTTCTCTGTTGTTGGCTAGGGTTTGGTATCGTTTGGATTTTTACGATTCTGATGCCGAACCGGTACTTTTAAAATGATTCCAATTCCTGAACCGATTCTTGAAAAACTGAAAAATGACATCAAAGAGAGGCTCTTTTATAGAGTTTTTTTAAATTGAAAATTATTTAAATTTAACAATATATTAATGTTTTAAAGTACTTAAATATATAATAAGTAAACCTAAGTCACCTAACGCACAACTACAATACGTCCGTTTCGGAGTGACAAAATATTTCAGTCGACACATTAAGTGGAACTGAAATTTGTGTTTTTAATCTGGTCAGATTCCTACCGGTTACGTACCATAGTGGAACCGGGTTTTGGTACCCAACCCTATTGTTGGCTGAAATGGACAACACAGCACTGCATAAATTAGCCTGTGGCTAGCGGACATTTAGGTTGAGGCTTAATCTCGACAAATAAACTAAAATAAACGAATATTCAAATCCTAAAATTGAAAATCGAATACCTACCCAACGAACAAATATCCGTATAGTCGAATATTTGAGTCCCTACTAAACATACATTTTACAACACAAAATTGGGCTTTGCTTGGCAGAGCAAACAGCTACCCACATTTTTCAGCACCGTAGGTTGCTGCTTTTGTTAAACTGTGTGGAAAATGTAAAATAGTGCATTATGTAAAATTGTGTCATTTACAGATTTCGCATCTGTTGTTTCTCCACCATTTTTTCCACCTAAGACAACCCTGGGAACTCTCACTGAGTACAGTATGTGAGTATCAGTTTGGGTTTTATGACTTTGTGACTTGAATCATAATGTCACTCATTGCTGCAGTGTAATTCACACTGCCACTTAGCACTGGATGTGCTAAGTGGCATAAGTAGTATAAAGGTGGTGGGTTCGCGCGTGCATGTGTGACGTCATCACACGCACGCGCAAACCCACCCTGTAATCTGGTCATATGAGCGTGCATGTAACGTCGCGGGTGCCCGTTGGTACTCGCGGTCGCCATCTAGTGGCCGAATGTGGTACTGCATCTAATCGTTGCTGGTACTCGCGGGCGCCATCTAGTGACCGAATATGGTAGTGCATCTAATCGCCGGTTTGCGGCGCGCATACCGCGAACGTAATGACGTCGCGGTCGAACGTCGTCACACCGCGATCGCCATCTAGCGGCCGAATATGGGAGCGCATCTCGCGAACGTGGTGACGTATGTAGTGTGGGCGGCCGCTTCACCACTACAGGGGTCTGGTGCACTTGAGCGGAGGCGGATTCTCACAGACGTAGCTATACACGACGGAGGACATTCATAGTGCGTGTAGCACCCTTTTTACCACGTTGCGTTTTTCCGCAACAAAAGGTCATCTGGAGTTTGTCTTATGTTTTGGTGAAAAACAACTAGGGATCGTTTCTCAGCAGTGCCCTCTTTAGCCTTTTGTTTACTGCTATTTAGCTCTTTTAGATGTTTTTTTAGCTAGTCTGGTAACTAGCTTGTTTCCACGTTTTTTTCCACATCAAAAAGCCCTCTGGTGTTTCACTTTTTAATTCTTTTTTCATCGCTACCTACAAGTGGTAAGTAAAGCTTGTGTTTAAGAATGTTCAAAGCTATTTAATTCATTCAGTCATTCATGAATTAGCTAAAACTTTGATCGTGTGTTCGTAATGCTGGTGGGTTGTACCACATGACGCTAGTGTTAAAAAAAAAAAAGAAAAGTTGTGTTAGACCAGTAGCTAGCTTGTAAATGTGGGGTCTTTTGTTGTGAGTGTTAAATCGTCATAAAGGGGTTTGGTTTGTGGTGTTTAAAACCCCTTGTTTCAAGACGGGGTCTGCTCACTTTTTTACCTGCATTTTGTAGCTACGTGGCTAGCTAAAACTTTCCCTCGTTTTCTCAACAAAGTCCTCTGAAGAAAGAGGATTCGGTTCTACAGCAATGGCTGCATTTGGTGAGTATATTTAAAAAAAAAAAAGAAGCTTATTGTAAGGTATTTAATTCATTCAGACATTTGTGACTTAAAAACGTTTTTTTTTTTGTGTGTTATAATGTAGTTTGCATCATTAGGTGATCGTGCAAAGAGCTGGGATAACGTGGCTGTGTTAGTTGACGAAACTATTAAACCACAAGGTAAAAACTTATAAATATATTATACACTACAGCATTAATTGATTTAGTACTGTGTTTTCATTCATTTTGTTTTTGTTTTTTTAAAAGCTCCGTGTAGCCCATTCCTACAGACCCCAACACGCCAGAACATTAAACCAAAGGCCACTCTAATAAGGAATAAGAACACAGCAAACAGGTATTTACGGTTTATTTATCTCTTTCAGTATGTAATATTTATTACTGTTTAATTTATCACTGTGTTTGTAGCCATCTAATATATATATATATATATATATTTTTCTTTGTCTAGACAATCAGCCCCTGAACAAAGGATCCATAAGGGCGAGGGCTACTCGCTCTCCCATGTGGCTGAAATCAATCCTGTTGAAAGACCATGTGCTTGATGCCCCTCTCTGTGAAAGCTGCTCGCCCTAACGTTCGCCATCGTAAGCCTAAGAAGCAATTTATTGAGGTGAGTTTAAAAGGAAAGCAGTAAAATAGCGTGTTGTATTTAAAAAAAAAAAAAAAAAAAAAAAAGATTTTTTCTAATCTAATGCTAATTCCAGCCTGTGAAGCCATACACGACCGGTCTCCCGCCCAAAAGTAGCACCCCTTCCTTTGTTCGGTCTCGTCTTACCCGACCACTGTATCTTATGATAGTAACACAGCAGCTGAGGTGAGAAAACCTTTTGTAGCTAACAGAATATATTTACATAGTGTTGTAAAAGCTTTTTAAATAAAATGTATATATTTTTAAAAGGCTTTTTCCTTTGTTTTAGCAACTAAAGGCGACGGAAGACTTAGTTACATTGTATTTGACGCCTGAGGACGATTTCACACAGTCACCCCCATGGAGCAGATACGTATGTCCACACAAGCCTAAGAAGAGATCTAGGAAGAGATCTATTGAGGTGAGTTTAAAAGGAAAGCAGTAAAATAGCGTGTTGTATTTAAAAAAAAAAAAAAAAATCTAATCTAATGCTAATTCCAGCCTGTGAAGCCATACACGACCGGTCTCCCGCCCAAAAGAAGAAGCCCTTCCTTTGTTCCAGACACGCCTTACCCAGACACTGTATCGGGTGTTCCTAACACCACTGCAGAGGTGAGAAACGCATTTGTAGCTAGCAGAATATATTTACATTGTGTTATAAAAGATTTTTAAATAAAATGTATATATTGTTAAAAAGGCTTTTTCCTTTGTTTTAGCAGCTAACGGCACGCAAAGACTTGGAGTCCTTGCATCGGTCGTCGTCTAGTACACCAACGCCCTACCAGCCACCAAGTGTCTCCATTGAGAGGGAACAAAAGGATTCCCCTTTACAAAAGGCACCTGAAGAGTCCTTGCATTGGTCGTCGTCTAGTACACCAACGCCCTACCAGCCACCAAGTGTCACCATTGAGAGGGAACAAAAGACATCTGATGAGGTGTGTGTGCTTGTGTGTGTGTGTGTGTGCTTGTGTGTGCTTGTGTGTGTGTGTGTGTGTGTGTGCTTGTGTGTGTCTTTATTTAACCAAAAATATTTTGTTATACCTCTAGACAATCCATGCCATAGAAGTAGGCGAAGTATCCGAAGACACCGGACTAACAGCGACAGCCCCTACATCACGCCAAACAAATCGTGAAGCTACAGGCGAAGGGTCTGAAGACACAGAGCTAACAGCACCCGTCCCTACATCACGTCAGACAAATCGGGGAGCTACGGGAGAAGAGTCTGAAGACACTGGACCAACAGCAACACAGCTTACACCCCACCAACTGTGTCAGGCTGCTTTGCAGGAGGACCCTGAATATAATGTAGGTGAATACCTCTTTAACTGTATCTATAGCACCGAGGAAGGCACCGATTATGTCAGCTGTATACCACACACCTCTGTTATAACTGTGGTAGATAAAAAGTGTAACAGTGCTAATACCGCCATAACCACTCCTGTAAATGTATTAGAGGTTAACGTTCCATTCCTTGATAAGCAAACAGTACCTAATTATATTACTAACAATCGGTTTGAACAAGGTGGGGCACTAGGAGGTCCTGAGCAGTTAACATTACTTCAGAGTGCAGAGTTTTTTGAGTATTGTGTTAACACATCCCCTCAACAACCTGCAGTCGCTGACCCTTATAAACAAATACAATCAGAATTAGCCGAATTACGAAAACAAAACAATGGTCTTATGAATAAATTAGATGTCTTGCAAACAGCTAACACACAATTGACCGGTTTGGTCACAGACTTTGGAGCTGCGCTAGCCATTCAGGCCAGTGCTAACACGCATTTGGTTGATATGGTCACAGGCTTTGGCACAGCTATTGCCTCTCATGTCAGCTCTCTCAATTCAATGCTTGATCCTATGATAGTATGCCTTAAAAACACAATGAATATGACCCCGCAGTAAAAAAGTGTTAAAACAGTCTATAGTTTGTGCAAAATAAAAAAAAAAAAAAAAAAAAAAAAAATGTCATCCCCACCCAAAAAAAAAAAAATCTGAACCCCTAGGGGTGTGATGATGCTCGTATTGATGAGGAACTAGAATGGCCGTGCAAGGACGATTACACAAGAGCAGTAAACAATCCTCAGGATTTTGCACGATTGTGTGCAATGCATGCAAAAATATTCGAAGCATGGGCCCGATCTATGCCTCGCGCTAGACCTAGTGAAAGCAACAGTGAGAAAACACACACATCAGATAGACCTGCTCCTGCGCAGTTGTCACATAATGGTCCTTCAAGCGTATATTCCAGCAATACACAGGCCAATACAGACTCTATACAATCATCAAATACAGACCCCACAGGCATAGATCAGAGTAATAAGAGACCATCATGTTTTCCGAGTGTTCAGCCCTCAAAACGATCTTGTACAGATGAGCAGACTGGTCCCCAACCGTCCACAAGCGCTTATAGACCCCTCCATCACCCTCAGAAAATCCTCAGGGTAGTGTGCAGTGTGGTGCGGGCGGGTTTTCTAAGGTAACATCTGAAATAGCATCCAGACAGATACCCCTTTTTATGCTGCTGAATTTCGTCAAGATGTTGACTTGCGAAATATTGATTTGACGGATATTGGTAGTGTTCCTGAAAGGGTGTATAGCACCCTAACAGGTTTAATAGAGAGGGCGTTGGGTAATGCAACACAGGACAGTGTTTTAAATGTTGAGTTAAGGGGTCCCGCCGTAGATGTCCCTATCCAAACAATGTTGAATTCAAGCGATGGCTATAACACAGACACATTTCTGGAGCAAGTAGCACAGGCGATGCAGAGTAACGATAATTCACTGACCGAAGACTCTTTAGAATTAATTGTGACAATAGCGCGCAATATGTCGGGAGGGAATGGTGGGGACGTCGAAAACTAGGAAGCATTGGTTACGATCAAATATTGTCAGAAAAAGGTAATGCTTTGTATAATCCCAAGAATAACGCTGGTAACGACAATCTCTGCTTTTCTCTCTGCCTGGCACATTATGTAAACAGCAGATTGTCGCATGATGAGAAGATGAATTATGCCAAGCAGCTGCATAGTGATTTGGGTTTTGACTACACACATAAAGTTTCGTTCTCTGATGTTGACAGATTTCAGAAACATTTGAAAATGAAAATTGTGATATTCCATCATGTAGCTGGATGTAAAAAACCCACAATCTTCAAAACGCACGACAAACCCGATGTGAAAACAGCGTGGTTGTATTTGCATGACGAGCATTATTATCTCATCGTAAATAAAACGGCTTTTTTTGGGGCGTCTTACGTTTTGGGGTGTTACAAGACCTACCAGAACCCTCTGGGGCACCGTTGTAGTTGGGATTGTAATGTGTGTTACACTGCTTGTATACCTGACAAGACCATTAAATGCAGAGACTGTAGACGCATATGCAAATCGCAACAGTGTTTTGAAAACCATAAAAAACCCGATGGGAAACACGGGCTTATACCGTGCAATACAAACAAATATTGCGAGTCCTGTCACGCAACATATCGTGTGTCGAAAAATCCACACAGCTGTAAAAACCTAAATGCCTACATTGTAGAGAGCCTTTAGGTGCTACTAAGCACTCTTGCTATATACAACCCGTGAGAACGCAAAAGAAAGTAGTGATAAGTATCTCTTTTACGATTTGAAACACGTTATCAATGTGGTCGTCATGAAGCTAATTTTGTATGCGTTATGGATATGGACGGGCAAAAAAAAACTGCTACGAAACAACAAATTGCGTCGCATCATTCATTCAGAACTACAGACAGGAGAAATACAAAGGCTATACTTTTATAGCACACAATGCTTCAGGTTTTGACAGTTATATAGTTTTAGAGTATCTGGTGAGTCAGAAACTTTGTCCAACTATTACTATCGCGGTTCAAGGGTGCTTCTGATGATCGATTCTACTTTCAATCAGCGTTGGATCGATTCGTTCAGTTTTATCCCTATGGCTCTGTCTAAAACTCCGGCAGCAATGGGGTTCTCAGATCTTCTCAAAGGATTCTTCCCCATGAATTTAACAAGCGAGAGAATGAGAATTATATTGGACCGTATCCTGCACCAGCTCTATATGGTTATGATGCTATGAGTGACACCTCTAAGAAAACGTTCATGGAGTGGTGCGATACGGTCCATGACACACCTTTTGACTTTCGAAAAGAGATGCACAGCTATTGTGTTAACGATGTAACGGTTTTGATTAAAGCATGCAAAATATACAGAGAGGCCTTCCACGAGTGCACAGGCCTAGACCCGCTTGCATACGCTACATTGGCTTCCTCGTGTATGGGTGTATTTAAAACGCTGTTCCTTCCCAAAGACACTGTTGCTCTGACATACTGAGCGCCTACATTAGGCAAAACAAGACATGTTCTGATGTTTCAATACAGTGGCTTGAGTATGTTGCAGACAGAGAGGGCCTTGACATACAACATGCTCTGAACAGAGGTGAAAAGTCATTCGGTCAGTTCTTTGTAGATGGCTATTGTGAAGACACGCACACGTGTTATGAATTTAATGGCTGCTTCTTTCACGGCTGTGATAAGTGCTATCGCCAGGTGAAGTCAATCCTCTCGCCAAAAACAAAAAAAAAAAACAGGGTGAGCTGCGCTCGGGTTCCATAACAGAGTGGCTGTTCTAAAAATAAGCATCAGCTGAAAGTTGTGGTGATGTGGGAATGTGATTGGAGACAGGCTGTGGACACTAACCCTGACGTTAAGGAGTTCATGTTAACATATGAAAAACCAGGGCGTCTCAATCCACGAGAATCCCTCTTTGGAGGCCGCACAAATGCAATGAAGCTGTACCACAAGGTAGAAAATGATGAAAAGATCAGATACTATGATTTCACAAGTTTGTACCCAACTGTTCAGTCCAAAAGAGATTATCCAATAGGACACCCCAAATAATACACAAGGATTTTGATGACATAAACGCATACTTTGGCATTGTGAAATGTACAGTAGCACCCCCAGAGGCCTGTATCACCCTGTGTTGCCCTACCACTGTAACGGTAAACTGATGTTCCCCTATGTGCTGCGTGTGCTGTTCAGATGAATCAAACAACACCTTGCACACATAGCGATCAAGAGCGGTTGTTGTCTGGCGTTTGGGTGACGTTTGAATTACAGAAAGCCGTAGAAAAGGGTACAAGATTGTTTCCATTGCTGAAGTTTGGCATTTCCCAGAAAAAACTGATCAGCTTTTTAATGCCTATGTTAAAACATTTCTTAAACGTAAGCAGGAAGCTTCAGGATACCCTGGACATATCAAGACGGAAGACGAAAAACAAAAGTACATAGATGACTATTATGCACATGAAGGCATTCGTCTTGATCCGGCCAAGATATGTTTTAACAAAGCTGTCAGGCATACAAATAAACTGCTTCTGAATAGTCTTTGGGGAAAATTTAAGCTATGCGAAATAATATGACTACTGCTGAGCTCATAACGGAACCATCCCGCTTCACACAGCTCATGTTCAGCGACACTTTTGATGTTCGCCAGTTCTCATTCATCTCACCAGAAGTAGCGATTGTCCAGTGGAGATACACAGATGGTGAAGCATCCAGAGTAAAAGATGTGAATGTTTTTATAGGAGCCATGACCACCGCCCACGCTCGCATGGAGCTATATGATTTGTTGGATAAACTGCAGGAACGTATTTTATATGTGGATACTGACAGCATTTTGTTCACAAGCAGAGACGGCGAGTGGATCCCCCTCTAGGGCCTTATCTTGGCGATTTAACGGATGAACTAAATAGCGCTCAAGTCTGTGGGGCTCCTAACGAAGATTATATAACGGAGTTTGTTTCCGGGGGTCCTAAATGCTATGCTTATAGGACTGCTCAAGGAAATACACAAGTTAAATGCAAGGGTGTGACCCTTAATGCCTCAAATGCCAAAGTGGTTACACATGAATCGTTAATTGGTCTTGTTCAATCCTTTGTGACCAACCAGCAGCATCCTAGCCGTCTGACCACAACAGCATTCACAATAAAGCGACAAAAAACAGTTCCATCTCAAAAACGACACCTTGACAAGGAAAGTACAGGTTGTTTACAACAAACGACGTGTGCTCCAAGACTATACAACCGTCCCTTATGGCTACTAGGGATGTTTCAGGATTTGATGGTAGGCTTCAACACCCTTTTAGCCTCGTTATCAGTGGTCCTTCGAATTGTGGAAAAACATATTTTGTCAAAGACATTATTGAAAACATGTCCTCTGTTATTTCACAAAAAATTGATAACATAGTATACATCTATTCATGCTGGCAACCAATATACGATCAATTGCTTAAAACGGTGAATATAAATTTTGTACAAGGTCTCCCGGAATCGTTCTGTGACGAGGCACTCTTGCCTACTACTAAGAATAATTTGCTCATTATAGACGATTTAATGAATCAAGCCTGTGATAATTTGGAAGTTCAAAAGTTTTCACACAGTATGTCCATCACCGACGTCTTAGTTGTATATATTTAGTGCAGAATCTGTTTATTCAAGGTAAAGCTAGTCGTACAATCAGTTTGAACACCAACTATATGATTATTTTCAAAATGCTAGAGATCAACATCAAATAAGCTTGCTGGCACGGCAAATGTTCCCCGGAAATTCTAAATATTTTTAGAGGCTTTTAAAGACGCCACTAGTTACACCTTTGGCTATCTATTGATAGATTATAAATCCACAACCCCCGATATTTTAAGACTCAGAACAGCTCTGATATCCCCACAGCAGGTTGTATATGTTCCTAGAAAAAAAGTGTAATAATGTCAAGCCGAATGGAGAGGAATTTTACATTGTTAGACATGCTACATAAGGCGTCACCCAGAGCGAGAGGTGTCATTGTGAGCAACGCTAGTCCAGACTTTATCAATGCGCTTTGTGAAATAGCTTTGAACGTCCTAAGAGGCCACATACCACTGTCTAATAATCAGTACAAACTGTTAAAGAAGAAGAAGAAAGTTATTAGACTAATAGCTGATAAAAAAGTTAAACATTTAAAAAAAAAAAAGACAATCAATCAAACAGGTGGGTTTCTACTCCCTCTCCTGGGTGCCGCTATCCCATTCATAGCAAGTCTTATCAACAGGAATTGAGATGGAACACACGCAGAAAATGTTTTTGGTTCCACAAAATCAATTAGTGGCATTACAACCTCCTCAAACAACGGACTCCTCAAATGTATCTCTCGACAGTCTGTACAAAGTGAATTGGACCGAGCCATGAGTGATATATTGAAACAGCCTGACATTGATGTATATGAAAAGCTAAAAGATATTCCAGTATTCTACAGCGGTACTTAGTCATGATAAAACAGGGTGAACGCGAGAAAAGTGTGATTACATTATCAATACCTGAAGTTGATTCAAAGGATGATTCAAAAGATGAAGAAGAAAATATGTTAAAGACAGAAGTGTTGAAACATATGCCTATAAGAAATAAAAAGAAATGCAGAATACATATTGGCTTCATTATCCC